>NW_020185322.1:2952927-2983778 GCF_003031525.2 Neophocaena asiaeorientalis asiaeorientalis
AAGACAAAGACAAGAATAGAAGGAACTAAACATAAAAGTCGCTCTGATTTTTACCTAGGGTCCTATATCTTTTGACTTCTGATTTCCTGGAAAACACAGGTGAAATCAAACAGCTGTTTGGAGTGAATCCTTTTAACATTTTCTAAACTTTGTTCTTTAGAATGAAAATGCACCTTGAAACATTAATGGATATATTGTGAAAGAGAATGTTTCATGTCCCAATACATTTTGGAAATATTTTATGCTATACCTCCTCTTGGAGGGAGAGTGTATTAAAAGCTCTGAGAAGTCCTAAAGAAATATGCTTTTGTTTGTTTAATCCAGAGTTACCGACTTGTATTTTACGATGGAAATACCCTCCCTCTTCACAATCAAGGTCTGGATTATGTGAATGAGTACAAATCCAATTGAAAGAGGTAACAACAAATTCCTTTAAACTGTTGCTTATGATTTCTACATGTAATAAAATTGCCAACTGGATGAAAGTAAAACAACCACACATGACCAACTTCCTTAAAGTAGGAATACTCCTTATCTGCTTATTTATGTCAAACTCAGGGCTGAAGTGATGATTTCACAACAGTAAATTTTTCTGCTGCAGTGCTGATAAAGTTTAAAGATAAGCCTTTTTCCCTAATAGCATCTCTAGTGGTATTTTTATTTTCCCTGTGCTTCCCTGGTTCCCAGAAAATGACCTTTGTCTATTTCTGTCTTTTGATGATTATGGGCATAAAGAGACTTAGATAAGGAGGGGAAAAGATGATTGCCCTGGGCCACACAAATAAGGAGTGACTAAGTGTATAGAGAAGATTATACATCTTGAAATCTAGTTTCCCCTGGAGCAATCATGACTGCTGCCATGTCCACCCCATGAGGTAAGGGAGCTCACTTATTTCTGAAACTAGTTAATAACAAAACAAAGCTCAAAGAAAAAAAAAAAATTTAAATAACATACAAAACCCTACCCCATCCACCTTATTCTTTTCCTGGCTAAATACATTTGACACTACCAATTTGCACTCATTATATTTGATTTTTACACCTATGCCCAGTCATCCAAATGTAACCTACTTAAGAACTTTGCCTACAGCAAAACAGTTATATTTCATGCCCACAGCATCACTGTAGCCAGGGGTGACTTGGGTTCTGATATGTCAACATACTTAAAATAGCATTGACTGTATTATAGGCAAGTCCAAATACCACACAGACAAAATACAGAAGAGAGAAATAACTTGAGAATGGTTGATAGTTTTTGCTTATTTCTTTGTTTTTTAATGTTTTGTTTTGTTTTGTTTTGTTTTGATGGTAAGACTGTGTTGGAACGAGAAGTCTATACTTTTCAGAGATCAGCACTTGAGGAGACCAGATGTTGGGGGATGCGTTTTGCTCCCTTGTGAAGAAAATTGAATATTTTCAACTCCCTTTGCTTAATCAATAGTTATCTGGCACACAGTTTGTTGTTGTTGTTTTTTTAAATTAGTGTAAATAAGCTGGCAAATACCCTATGAGGTGCAGCCCAAGCAAAAGCTGGAGACCCTTCACACTAAATATTATGGAGGGTGTGGAATGAGACAGGTTGGCCACAAGAGGTGGGAGGCATTAGGATAGTAGAATTCTCTTCCTCTGAAGCAAAGCAATATATATTTCGGGGAGCTGACATCTAGTATGTACTTGCCTCGAAGCTTCCCAATCTCTCCTCTTACTCCTGATCTATTGATACACTGGAAGCATGTCTTCTCAGGAAATAATGATTACATGTTTCCTACGTTCCTGATCCAATCCCATGCAGGAGTGGCTCTTGGCTGGTTTATCAATGGTCATTTGTTTACAAGGACGACTGTCCTTGTAGCCCACACCTCTCAGGCAAAATTTTTTCTTGTTTTGTTGGGTTTTGCTTCTTTGGGGCTGGGTCTTCAGGAGCTCTTTCCTGGGTTTTCTGACTTACTACTAGCTAAATCTGTAGACTTAGTCTAGGGAGAGTTGAAGACCTTCAGTAGACAAACACAAACACTTTTATTCAGCCATGGCAGCAGGAGGCTTACAAGTCACCTTGAACTTTAAGACTCCAGCCAAGCCTCCAAGTCCAGGAAAGCCAAGAAAAACAAAAACAAAATAAAATAAATAAAAACAAAAAAACAATAAACCTGAATACTTGAATTCACTGGCATAGTGTCTGGCATTGAGTAAAGATCTGTGAACAAAAGGAAAGATGCACAGACCAGTTTTAGAGCTGCTCCAAATCCTTCCAAACAGTTTCCTTAAGAAAACAAGTGGCACTCACACAAATACATGCACAAATTGAGTCACTTTGATTCACCATAGTGAAGTAAAAAGGCCCTCCCAGACGATTTCCAATAAAGAGAATTCCATTGATTTTGATGGGTTATTTTTTAAACACCTCTTCCCTTTTAAAGAAATAACCCTATTTAGTCGCAAACTATATGAAATTAATTAGCTACCCCTTAGGTAGCATTCTGCTTGTTTATTTATAGATCTCCCACATAGTGATCCATGTCTTAAATAGTTTACTCTCTGGGTAAGTTCCAGGATTGTTACCATGGCTATACTTTTATATCACTTAAGGAGAGGAAAACAAGAAAAGGTCTGAAAAGTGAAATTCTAAATTATACCATGTCTTGAGGAGAAAGAAATCAACTAGTAGTTTCCAAAGCAGTGAAATGAGAATGATCTTAAGAATGGCAGCGTAAAGCTCTGGATTGGTTTCCAAGGTCTTCTGGTTGGAATCTTTAAAAGTAGCAAGGGGGAAGTGAAAAACAGTTGATTAAAAGGAAGGAACAAGAGCCCAGTCCCCCACGTGGCTGGGTCAGTAAATATGTAGGAGCATCAGACTGAAGTGAATACCCATGGCTTTTGTACGTAGTCAATTGTGAATCCCCAGCACCTGAAACTTGGAAGTGAGGAGGAAAACAAACACTCGTGAAACGCCCAAGTCAGTCCTGAAATGCCATGACTGTCCTTGGAGTTGCTCATGAACACTTCTAGGAAGATAAGGCCTTCATTCAAAAGAGCATTACTATATAATGGAGTCTAGTCAATTCTCGGCAGCAGCGTAAAGAACACAATATTAGCGCCATATCATTTTTTCCCATATTGTCTATGAAATATATGAAGTGGAAATGGCTTCCTTCAACACCAGAGACCGTGTGGGAAATGACCTGTTCAGCAGATGAGTTGACAGGCATAGTGGGGAATTTCATTACACCTTAGAATTTGAGTGGCACGAACAGCTCACTCTGGGCCCTCCCTAACCTCTGGCAAGCGCTTGGAATTGAATCTGTAAATGTTAATCAATATTTCAGGCCTATTAAGTAAAGAAAGGCATTGTGAAAATCACAGGACTAATGGCCAGTCGGGCTCTGTGAAGGCCTGTTCAGCTGTCAAAAGCATAATATCCAGCAATGGCGAATATACTTTAAAAAAATTCTTTCAAATTTATATAAAACTCAATGTCTTTGTTCTACCACAATACATATAATATCACTACCTCAGAATATTCAAACATCTTAAACAGGAGTATACATATCTTTCCAAAAACAGTGGGAACTAACATCTTTTAAGCATAAAATACTGTCTAGAGGTAATCTTTGAATCATTTAAAATTTTAGGAAAGAATCCATATTATACTATTCATATACCAACTCCCCCCAGAAACAACAACATCCAGGCATATGTGAGAGCTAAATGTAAAACACAAAAGCATAAAAACATTAAAAGAAAATATATCCCTGGAGCTGGGGATGCTTTCTTAAGGAAGATACAAAATTGAAGCTATGAAGGAAGGAAAAAAAATCTGAATAAATAAAAATCAGAAAGAAGCTGTCATAAAACTAAAATCATGCATTATTATGGAATAAAACATTTACAAATTTTGGGTACAAAGTATACCCAAAGATATGTAAGCAGTTCTAATAAATTAAAATAAATAAAACTACCTGTAAAATTTTTATAAAGGCAAAGAAGCAATTAATATAATATAGAGAAATGAATTAAAATATACATATAAGAAATTATTTCCTCATAAGTAATCAAAAATTTATTTCAACAAACATCACTTATATTAATTAAAAGAATTGATAATATCCATTATTGGCAAGGATATGAAGAAATAAACACTCATAACTATTGATGCAAATGTAATTGACATTGAACTGGAGGACCATCAGACTTCAAAATGCCCATACTTTTCCTATTAATAATTTCACTACTAGGAATCAATTTTACAGACAAATGCACACGTGTGAACAAAATTCGAGCATTAGAGAAATATTTATTGAATGAAAGCTATGGGCTAGGCATGTTTCTAGAGGATATAGACACAGAAGAGATATAGCAGAAATAAATCAGACATAAATCTCTGTCCCTGCCTAGATGCAACAGGCAATAAACAAGGCAAATAAGACAGACATATATATTATATCCGATTTATAAAGTAGTGAGTGCTCAGGAGAAAAATAAGGATGCAGGGATTGAGGTCACAAATGATTGGGGACATGTGTTGCAGTTTTAGAGAAGATGGCCAAGGAAGGCCTCACCTTGACACCATTTGAGAAAAGCTTCCGGAGGAAGAGAAAAAAAAAAGCCATGTACATATCAGATGACTGAGCATACCAGACAGAAAGCCTTACAGGTAAAGATGCTGAGGTTGGAACATGCCTGCAGTGATGACTGAACATCAAAAACACCACTGCAGCTGAGTGAGGAGAAGGAAAGAAGGAGAGGAGGTCAGAGAGGCAATGCAAGTCCAAACAGTGCAGGGGCTGCCAGCCATCATCTCAGTGATTCAGGAAGTCTGTGCTCAGATAAGGCCCTTGCAGGGTCACCTGACTACTGCATTACAGAGGCCTGGGGGTCAAGGGCAGACTCGGGGAGCCTAGTCAGGAACAGTGTACAGCATCTTTGCATATCTAATGCAACACTGTAGCAGAGAAAGGAAAAAAAAACATCTAAACCCATCAGTACTGTCTTACAGATTTAGCTGAATTACAATTCTATAGAATATTATGTAGCCATTAAAAAGAATGAGGTAGGGCTTCCCTGGTGTTGCAGTGGTTGAGAGTCCACCTGCCGACGCAGGGGACACGGGTTCGTGATCCACTCTATGCACAGTCATAATCGTTGCATCTCATACGAGCACTTATTATTATTATATAAAATATCATACCTTTTGAAGAGAATAGAGGAAATCGTGAATGCAACATGTCTTTCCAAGTGTGACTGCTACAAATATGCCACTTACAGTGTACCCTTGAAATGATAATCTCTTTATTTGTCCCATGACAGGGGAAATACTCTTAAAAACATGTTCTCTTTTTTGTTATGATTTGGCTACTAAAAAGGTAAGCTAAAGGAGACATGTGATCTCTAAAAGGACCAAGATTCTAAATATAATCAATTTTGGATACCCTTGTATATATTCTAAATTGCTAATAGATAACCAGAACAGAAAGAGAATATTCCAGGCAGCATGTTTCTTTAAACAGACGGGCAACTACAATCTAGGTCAACTTTCTAGGTGTGTTTTTTTTTGAAGGGAAGTAATTTCAGTACTTCAATTGGGCTAAGAGAAGAAAAAGATTGTGAAGGAATATAAAGGCTGTACATTAAGAGTCAACTTTTCTTTAGTGGGAACTTCTAAAAGCATAAGTACATCCTCCACTTGAACACAGAAAAATCCAAAGTGACAATTCAGCTCAGCATTTGTCATCATCTTTTAGACATTTCAAATAGAAGTTCAAAAATACGTAGTATTTGAATACTGGTTAAGCATTCATGGGAAAAAAATATATATATAAGTAAGATTTCTGTCTCATACTTTGGAAGAATAAATACAAGTTGGATTCAAAATTCAAAAGACAAAAATAAAGTATTAAAATTATTAGGATAAGATATATGTGAATATTTGTATAATTTCTATGTAGGAAAAATGTTTCTTAGCTTGGCACCAAAATCAGAGACTAAAAAGGACAGAATGGATAGTCTTGGTTAAATGACATTTTAGGATTCACACAATATAAACAATACATGACAAAAAGTTTTAAAAAAGTAATATGAATAAATATAAACAAGTAGGTTTTATATATAATGTGTTGTCACAAAACAATAAGAAAACATGAGTGCTCCAATAGAAAAAATACACAAAGGACATTATCAGGCAGCTCATAACCCAAAAAAGTAATGCAAATGGGTAATGGTATATTAAAAAGATTCAACTTAATGAGTAATAAAATGCAATTTCAATTAAGGTACCTTTTTGCATCATCAGAATTAATATGTGTGTGTGTGTGAAAGGAACAGAGAGAGAGCGACAGAGGGAGAGACAGAGAGAGAAAGAGAGAGAGAGAGATACAGAATGTAAAATTTCACGGGGTCCATGGTCCTTAACTCTCCCTCTGAATGGGATCAACATGCTTACTCCTCCAAAATGAATGAATGAATGAACAAATGAATGAATGAATCTCCCTCTCCTGCTACTACCCTATTCTATTTTCTCCATCATTTGATATATTTCTTGAAAAGTCTTCATCTTACTGGACATTTTTCTTCCCTTGAATTTCCAGGCACCCCACACTCCTGTTTTTTTTTTTCCCCACATCTCTGGCAACATGCCCTCTCTCCTTTGCTGGCTTGTCACTGTTATGTGGCTGCTAAATGTGGGAATTCATCTAGACTCAATCCTGAGTCCTTTTTATCTTCGTCCTTTAAATTCTCTCTCTAGGTCAACTCAGTTTCATGGCAACCAAATTCCAGGTGACTCCTGAATATACACACTCACTCTCCAAACATGCAGAGCGGCGCTCAGCTTGTAAATCAAAACTGCATGCTTAATATCTGTATCTGAACCTCTCAAAGACATTGCAACGCCACTAGATCAAAACTAAATTCCACTATTATCTATTTCAGTGCATGACAGCCGCAACCATCCAGTTATGAGAGCCAGAGATACAGGAGTCATCCTTTTTTCCTGTCTTCTCTAAACATCCATATCCAATCCATCACAAAGTCCTGTGGTTAAAGGATGAGTCACAAAAACTTCTCTAATATGTACCTTTCTATCTTCCTCACTACGACTATAGTCCAAGTTACCATCAGCCCTTAACCCAAAGGGTTACAATAGCCTCCTGATTTCTAGTACTGTCATTCATGTGCCATGCTAGTACTGGAATGAAGTGGAATGATACTACATCATATCAAGCCCCAGCTAAAAGCACTTTAGCACTTCCCACCGCTTTTAAAATTTTATCTATCTATCTATCTATCTATCTATTTATTTATGGCCGTGACGTGCAGCATGCAGGATCTTATTTCCTTAACCAGGGATCGAACCTGTGCTCCCCGCATTGGGAGCAGGGAGTCTTAACCACTGGACCGCCAGGGAAGTCCCCTTCCCACTGCTTTTATTTATTTATTATTTAAAAATTTTTTTTGCGGTACATGGGCCTCTCACTGATGTGACCTCTCCCGTTGCGGAGCACAGGCTCCGGACGCGCAGGCCCAGAAGCCATGGCTCACGGGCCCAGCCGCTCCGCAGCATGTGGGATCCTCCTGGACCGGGGCATGAACCCGTGTCCCCTGCATCGGCAGGTGGACTCTCAACCACTGCGCCACCAGGGAAGCCCCCCACTGCTTTTATAATGAAGAACTGATTTCTGAACATACCCGCTAAAGCTTTAAGTGGCGTGGTTCCTATTAAACCTCATGCCACACCATGTTTCCTCTAGATCAGTGGTTTCCTAAGTATGATTTCTAGACCAGCAGCATAGGCATCACTAGGGAACTTGTTAGAAATGCAAATTATCAAGCCCCACCTTGAACCTACTGAATCAGAACCTCTGGTGGAAGACCCACAGTGTGTGTTTAAACAAGCCCTCCAGGAAATTCTGATGCATGATAGTTTGACAACCACTACTTCAGATGCCTGTGTTCCACCCACAGTGACCTTTTCTGCTCCTGGAATTGGCCATGTTCCCTCGTACCCCCATTTTTCACATGTTCTTTCCACTGTCTGACATTCTTTTTTCTCTGCCCTTTTCAATAGCTACCTCCTGTTCTTCCTCCAGATCACAGCACACTTGTCCTTCTCCACCAGTCAAATGCCCCTTTTGTACTCTTTCATAGCATGTCTCTTTTTCATGACATTCATGACAATTTTAATGTTAGGTATATTTTTAGGTGATTGTGTGATTATTTTCTGCCTCTCCCAATAAAATGTTACCTAGCGATGGCCAGAGAGTGTCTGCTAATGCTCACCATTGTACCCAAAGCATTTTCTACATGGCTTGGCACAAACTTAAATATTAACAAATATTTTGAATGATTGATTGACATGCCTATGGACTTAAATGTTCTTGGTATTATTCTCCAGGTGACTGGATTATTATCTTCTTTATACTTTTCTGTATTTATGTTAAGTGAGCATAAATATGTTTTATAAACAAGAAACAGACATATTCAAAGGGGAAAAAAGAAAACAAAACATTATAGCTATATGCTAAATGTTCATAAAATTTAGACCCTCAGTTAATTTCTAGTTATAAAGAGAATGCCCATTTTTAACAGGAAATTTTCCTCACTGTGATGGTTAATGTTATGTGTCAACTTGACTGGGTCATGGGATGCCCGGATACCGGGTTAAACGTTATTTCTGCACGTGTTTGTGAGGGCGATTCCAGAAGAGATGAGCATTTGAATTGTTGAACTGAGTAAAGCAGAGGATCCTCCCCAGTGTGGGTGGACATCGTCCTATTTGCAGCTGAGGGCTCAAGTAGAGCAGAAAGGCCAGGAAGGCTGAATTCACTCTTTGCCCAACTACTGACTGAGATATCCATCTTCTCCTGCCCTCAGCACCGCGAGCTTTCCTGCCTCCACCTGCAGACAGCAGACTGTGGAATCTCTCATTCTCTAGAATCACGTGAGCCAGTTCCTTATAATAAACCTCATTCTACAGTATAGATATCCTATTGGTTCTGTATCTTTGGAGAACCCTAACTCACCCACAGTTTGAATTTAATTTTCATGAAACGACTGTCAGCTACATATTTTTCAGCTGAATCTATTGTCTTCCCAGTGGCCATTAAAAGTTAAATGATTTAATAATACTTTGTAAAACTTTATTTATATATTTATATATACACATATGTATATAATTAAGAATATATAATTAGGATCATATATTAAGTATATAAAATGATATACATGTGTATATATAATTAAGGATATACATATTATATATTAGATACACGCGCGCACGCGCACACACACACACACACACACACACACACAAACATTGCTATAACAGCACCAAAATAAAAGAACAAACTGTTACCAGCACCCAAGGAGATCCTTTCATGCTACTTCCAGTCAGTACCCATGGAGGTTAACCACTATCCCTGATTTTTAACAGGGTAAATTGATTTTTCCTATTTTTGTGTACTTTATATAAATGGAACCAAACATTATATTCCCTTCAGTGTCAAGTTTAAACAGATGTTTGTTAGATTCATTCATATTGTTGCATGCAATTGTAGGCCATTCACTCTCAATGCCAAATAATATTCCATTGTGTGAATGAACAGGATTTGTTTATCGATTCTACTGTTGTTGGGTATTTTGGGAGCTTCCAGTTAGGACCTATTAAAACTGGTGTCTCGGGGCTTCCCTGATGGCGCAGTGGTTGAGAGTCCGCCTGCCGATGCAGGGCACACGGGTTCGTGCCCCGGTCCAGGAAGATCCCACATGCTGCGGAGCGGCTGGGCCCGGGAGCCATGGCCGCTGACAGGCCTGCGCGTCGGGAGCCTGTGCTCCGCAACGGGAGGGGCCGCAACGGTGAGAGGCCCGCGTACTGCAAAAAAACGAAAAAAAAAAACTGGTGTCTCCTTGAACACTCTACGGATGTTATGATGAACGTTTGCACTTATTTCTGTTGTGTATATCTCTAGGATTCGAACTACGGAGTCATAGCATATATATATTCTAGTAGACCCCATCAAACAGTGTGGCAAAACAATTGTACCAATTTACACTATAGGCTCACCAGCAATTTGAGTCCTGGCTACTCTACATCTTTGCCAACATTTGTATTTTCCAATTTTTAAATTTTGGCCACTGCTACAGTTAGTGGTACTATACTTCTGGTGTTTTTCTGATGGGTGATAAAGCCATGTATCTTTTCAACATTTAATAGGATTTTAAATACTGAACTTAGCTTTCCAAGGTCTAAATTTACAAGTGCAAACAATGAACTTAATACAAATAATACAAATTCCTTAAATCAGTTATAAAAAAAGTACTAATTCCTTAAATGTGTATATAGAGAAAATATTGCTAATCTGAATATCTGCATATATGCATGTATACATACAAGCGCACACACACACACACACACACACACACACACACACACACACACACACACACACACACACACATTTGCTGGCATTTGAAAAATATCTTAAAATAGTCTATTTTTTAAAACAAAACCCCTTATGGTTCACCATTTTATTATTTCCAATAGTGTCAGGAGAGTATAATTATTTCCAACACTGAAATTCTCAATAACTTTGTCAATGACACTATCAGAAAAGACAGCATCTATTCATTTGAAAAATTCCCATAGAAAAGGAAAATCACTGCTGTCTTCTTGCTATAATTCTGGGAAGTCTGAGGTAGAGATTTCCTCTCATTTAGCCTTTTTTTAGACACCTCATCTTTTATGGCCCCTAGGCAAACTCCAAGATTACTTTTTTATTAGGCTACTGGAATTAAACTAATATTATAGGTTGGAATCATCTTCAAAATTATAATGGACACTAGTAAACCAAGGAGTACTGGATATTGAGAAAAACTAGGGCAGAACTATGTTTATATGACCCTAGGAACATCAGATTGGGGCTTAAGTTCATTCAGACTGGTTTCTTGGTTGTCATTAAAATCTGTGCTTGGAGAATTACTACATAGATGGGCTAGTTTTTCTAATCTCTCCATGAGAAAATCAGAGCTTTCAGTATTCTACTTATTAAACTCAGAGCTGCAAATCTGCTTGGAAATTTTTTTCCCAACTGTACTGCCTTAAAGAATTCAGTCTCCATTACCACCATTGCAGTCGGAGCCCTTACTCTTACCTGGAAAAGATGCAGGAGCTTTCTAATAGGTCTCCTTACTTCTGGTCACTCACAAGTCATATTTGCCCTACACATGTCTGCAAGATTAATTTTCTAGATCCACAATCCCTGTTTACGCTCTTCGAGGAATTTTCCATATATTGCAGAATCAATATCTGTTCCTCAGTCTAGTCTCCAAATATGACCTCAACTGACTTTTCACTAATACTGTCAATTTTTCATTTTCTATTGGAAGATACTCTCAACGTCCCTCTGATGGTCAAGTTGAATCTTCCTTTAAGGACAATCTCTAATGCCATGTGTTCTAATAAACCTTACTGGACTCTTCCAAATGATTATACCTCACAATTTAAGTGGTATTGTGTATATTCCTCATGAAATTTATCATAATTAACTTAATGTCATGGTTATTTTCTAGAATCTTCAAGTTTCCTTAAAGCTCATGTATTCCAACCACCTTTTTATTGGTTCAATGCATTCTAATAATCTATAAAATCCTCATCAAGAGTCTAGTACATTTCAAGATATCACTATCATAGGCTTCCTATTCATTCTCAATATAAATACCTTAGTTCATATTCTTGTTACTTATTAAAATATTGGTTTTCATATTTGTACATACAAAGGAATATATGGAAGTCATAAAAGCATAGCAATAAAATGGGCACCTATGAACTTAACACACAGTTTAAAAATTAGAATATTATCAATATCTTTCTTTTCCTACATGATTCTCTCATCTTATAACCTGCTTTTCTTCCAGAGGTAAACAATATCCTGGCTTTTGTAAAAAAGTCATCTTTTGTTCCTATTTTCAATTTCTTAATCATGAATCTATGCTTAAATAATATGATATTTAGTCTTGACACTTTTTGAGCTTAATGAAAATGGAATCAAACTTTGTAAATCCTTCTGCAAAATGCATGGACCACTTCTGGTTCATTGTTTCATTATTCCACTCTTGTTTGGACTTTGGGGTCAGTCCTAGTTTTCTGAAACTATGATTGATGCTGGTATGAGCATTCATTCATGGATGTCTCTTGATGTACACACATAAAATTAACTCTAGGATGTACATATACACATAGGAGTGGAATTACTGAGTTAGGGAGTAGTGAGTGTCCAAATTTAGAGGATATGCCAAATTGTTTTCACAAGTGGCTGTACCAAGTTTATTCTTGACCTGCTGTGTATATGAGTTCACACTGAACCCATGCCCTCTCTAAAATATGATATTATTAAATGTTTTACTTTTTGCCAATTTAGTGGTATGTCTTTGTGGTTTGTATTTGCTTTTACCAGATTGCTTCAAATATTGCTTCCACTTTATTTCGTCTCTGTTATCTTTCTGACATCTATTATATGTTTGTTTATTGCTGTCTTTAGACCTAGAAAAGCAGGATTTATGGTCTAAGTCTCATGCCTCAGGGAGCCCTGGGCTTTGGAATATCTTTCTTAAAATTTTCTAAATCCTTTCTGGCAGTGCTAACTGGGCAGAATGCCCTAAGCCTGGACTGGGACCTGCATGGACCCTGGACCTTGTTTTTTCCATTTGAAGCCCTCTCTGACCCTTTACACCACAGGTGGGTCAATCAGATCCCCCAAGTAGCTCCAGAACTTGTGCTTATAGACTTTTTCAGGGACCCTATGCCTGGACCTCAATTTCAGGAGGACAGCCGGGTGAATAGATTGCTCCTTCTGGCTGGGGCAGTATTTCTTTTATGGGATCATGCCATATGGTGCTGCCAGAATAGTACTGACATAACTGAGGATTTTTATTCACATCAGACACAATACAAGTTCAGGATTCTGAGCTGCCAATGGTCCACTGCCTGTGTATGTGGCTGAGAGCATCAGCCTACATCTATGCATCTTCTAACTGGGCTGCTACTTCTGATCTACCCGAGGTGAGAGGGAGTATTGGCAGGTATACTTTGCCCCGTGCACATGATACCACCATATCCACAGAAATCACCCACGTCCTTCACAGGCTTTGTGGCATGTCCAGGCAGTCCTCTGGTGATGGCTGTTTCTATCTTCTCTGAGGGCTTGGAAGACCGTCACTGCACAAAACCAATGGGCCCTTTTGATCACTCTCTCTCTTGCCTCTGACAGTTGTAGTGATACTGTACTTTCCTTGGTATCTGTTTAAGCCATTCTGGATAAGGAATGAATGTTCCCGTGTGAATGAGAGGACTCTTCCTGCTTTGTGCGTGGGCCCCTTGCCTGTCATCTCCACAGGGCAGCGGGTGGAAGACAGGGGAGCAGTCAATATTTAGGGAAGGAATTTCTTGATTGTGACCTAGATTTTTGTATAAAATTCTGAACAGTAAATTTAACATAGCATAAAACAAATGATTGCTAACATTTCCTTCATATTCTGGGTAAGACTTGTGTTTGTAGTCATCATCAATGAAGCACAGTAATGAATTATGAGACAGTGAAAAATATTTATGGGAGGCATCATAAGTAATGAGTAATGATGCAACCAGCATTTAATAATTGGGATTAGAGAAATTTGGAGGCAAGAAAATCTGTATTGACTCAATACAATCAGTTTCCAAAGAGCCAAGACAAGTGAGTGTTACAAATGATTTCTCATAGTGGGAGATATAAAGTTAGCCAGGAACCACACATTTGATAAAAAAACAAACATTAGGGATGGTTCCCAGACCTGAATAGAAAGAGATGGTCCTGGGTGCTGTAAAACAACTTCACATATGCTGACTGGATGATAAATAAGTATGCAAGTGCCTCTTTTCTATTAGTTACTCTAAATATATATCAGTAACTCACTACGGACTCATCAATTCTTCATTAAAATTTTAATCAAATTGCTTATATAAACAGGAGCCTCACAAACATATTCTAGGTAAGGCCCTGTTTAAATTATAAGTTTTTGCTCTCTTATGTTTTTGCTGTATATTTATGTCCCTCATCTTCTATTCTTCATTTTCCTTTATTTTTCTCACATGATTCTTTGTGGTTATTTTCTTCTTTGTTTCCAGATCGAGAATTCTCTTTTCAATGTGTTCAATCTGATGTGAAAGCTTTTCTTTGATATTCTAAATTGGGTTATTTCATTTTTCAGTTCAAGCATCTATTTATTTTTAGGAATCTTCCATGTCACTTTTTTTTTATAACGTTGAGCTTTTCTGAGATTCTCAATTTCTTTTTTTATTTCTTAAGTATAGCAGACATATTATTTTATGAATGATTACATCTAATAAAGACAAAATCTGGACCTGTATTGGTGTCTTTGTGCTATTTCTAGTTCATGGTTCACTTTGGTCAACTTTTCACATACTTAGCTATTTTTCTTATTTTGACAGAACTCTTTACTTGAAACATTCACCTCTAGATATAATTTAAGGGTAATATTGGTAGATTTAGATTTACTACTCTCAGATGCTCAGGGGCACCAACAATTAGAGGTTACCCTCTCCACTTTTAGGAATGGACATTTCTGAAATTGGGTTGCAGTGCCTACTATTCTATTTCTGGTTTATTCTTTTTTCTACGGTGCAACTGTCAGGGTCCTAACGCATAGCCCATGGGATTTATTATAACTTACACATTGACTAAATTTCTATTCAACGTTTCACTCTCGTAACACTGGGAATAAGTAAAAACAAAAACAAAAACGAAAACAAAAACAAAACTTCTTAGGTGCTCAGAAACTCAATGATCTTTTCCAGATTGGCAAACATCCGCAGGAGAAAAATCATCCCCAAATGTCAGACTCACTTCTTTGGATCTCAAATGTCTTCTAGATCTTGGCACCGAAAACATTTCCTAGGTTTCTTTAGCAGGAAAATTGTTCCAAATTATGGCCAGCCATTATAGGAAGTAGAAATCATTGTTTACTTTCTAGAAAAAAGCTTGGGAAGTTGGTTTTATTCTTCCCAGCACAATCAGTCAAAAACTGAAATTCAGAACTTTTAAGTTACTTGCCTGAGATCACCCAGTGGTAAGCGGCAAAGCCATGACTCAGACCAAGTTTTCGGATATTTATTCTGTGTGCTTTTCTCTAAACCTGACTTATTCCCACAGTACTGTAGCTGCTCCTTCCTTTAGTTGTATATGTACAACTTTACCACTAGACTTTTCTTGGTTTTTGAAATTGTAGTCACCCTATTACATATCTTTATTTCACATCTTATTTACCTGATTGCTTATTTGTTTACCCAATTTTTATTGTGTGCCCATTGTGAGGCTGGTAATATACAAAAATACATCTAGTAAAGTGATAGGTCCACAATAATGCCAATAAATATGTTCTGAATGAATATGTTATTAAATATAAGGGATATAATAAGATGATGGAATCATTACTTTAGAGAATTATTCTGATTTTATGGATGGTTTTCCCAGCTATATCAATGTTGGGAGATCAGGGAGGGGAGTTAAGCAAGAGGGAGGATTGGCCAGGAGGGACAATAATTAAATAAATTTATCTTAATCTCTCGATTTGTGAAATGACAAATTATAATGGAATACTTATTCCCATAGGTCTTATGAAGGATGGTAAAATTAATTAACTGATAAGACCAGATTACATATTCAGAAATTGTGTCAAATGATGTCAAATGGATTGGTTGATTTCTTCAGCTCTATCAACACGACTTATACCTCATAATAGATCGATTTACTTATTTTTTGCCTGCATTACTTCCAACACCTGCTTTGTGCTTATGTGTTCAGAACTAAACTCTGTGTAATATTCATAAGTGTATCCAATTTAAAAAATATATACAGAACATGAATTTTTAAAATTCAACTTTCACTAATTTTTATACTTTGTAAGATAAAACTTATGGGAAAATATATTTAAGCCAAATTTTTGTCATAAGACTCTTCCCTAACTTTCTTTTCCTGGTGAATTTTAACTCTTTTCCCCCAAGGCATTTCAGAGGAATGTGTACTGGGTTAAGAATCAAGTTTTATCTAACTGCAGCTTTTTTTTACATTATTTCAGTTTGGTATTGTTTTCTGTTCCACTCTTGTCTCTAACTTTGTTTTCTCTTTTTTAATCACACATTTTTCCTTCCAAGATTTACTTGCCAACACATTACTGCTTAATTCTTTATAAGTGTTCTTTGTTGTTTTATTGGATATTTGCACTAGTAGTTTCTTTCTAAGACAAAAATCAGAAATCCAGAAAGCTCTAAGAAGAAAGGATTTAAAATTTTACTATATGAGAGGTAGCAGCTTGTATATAGAGGTGATGAATTTCTCAATTAAGGGATACTCTATTTTTAGGAAATGCTAAAAATAGGAATAATTCATTTAAAAAAACACTTCCTGGTTTTATGGTAAATTTAGACAAAGCTTTGAACGACCCAGATTTATATGACTTCTTATTTATCCATCTTTTCCACATTACTTGCAGGGAAGATATTCGAAGTGGAGGGTATTCGTCCTGGTGTGCATACAAGGTGAGTCATTGGTGTGCAGAAGGCAAACATGAGAACATCTTTTCATATTTTTATCTTTCATCTCATCCTTTAAACTTTTGTATTTTCTCTATATTGAATACCAGTGAGTACTTTGTTCAATAGATTAAAAAACCCAAATATCATGAAAACCATTTCACTTGGGTAACCTTCAGAATGAAGGGGCCATTGTAGAATATTAATATATTTGGTGAAATTGTTTAAACACTGCAAGAGGTTTTGTGCTTATGTAGAAAGAGTTTTTTTTTTTTTGACTTCAAAAAGCTGTCAGTGGAACTCTGATAATGACACTTACTGTCAAACTTATCATGCCTCAATTATGTTAACACCTTCTTTCGAAGTTTCCTTTTTAACATGAAAAACACAATTTATTATAAAAGGTCTCTGCATAAGCTGAAAGAATTCAAAGGCCTCCAATAGGCTGCTCTTAAGAGAACTGTAGGCAGGGGAAAACTTTATATTCATACTGTGAGCAACTTAGTTTCACTTTGCTTTGAGAATAAATCACAAGAAAAAGTGCAACTTGAAGTAGGTGCAGCCATCATGTAAGAATTTTATAGCATCAGAACAAATCCTTCTGAGGCTCCTTGAGAGTCCCTTCAAAATCTCCAACAGGGGACTTCCCTGGCAGTCCAGTAGTTAGGACTCGGCGCTTTCACTGCAGGGGCCTGAGTTCGATCCCTGGTTGGGGAACTAAGATCCTCCAAGCCATGCAGTGCGGACCATCCCCCCCAAAAATATCTCCAACATAAGGTTCTCCCAGCTCCCCAGGCATGGGGTCACCATGCTGCTGTAGCTGTTTCACTTGTGTCTTCTCTGTTTTACATGTACCTAATCTTTGTTTTTCTATCTTTCTATCGCCACATACCATTTGCTTTTTTTGTTCTCCAAGACATCAGCCAGATGTTGATGAACACAGACTCTTTTATCATTGCTGGATTTTAAAGTTTTTTTCTCCTCTGAATATTGATGGCCAAGAGGCTGAGACTGTTGGGTCCATTTAGGTCAGTGCATTTTCTGCGAATTATGTTCATCTGTAACCCTTAATTACCCATGAGCCATGTTTTTTTCACCAGTCACTGCTGCTCATCTTATGTACCTATTTGGTATGGAGTGAATTCATGTGTGTGTGTTTGCACATTTTGTTACCCTTTTCTCAATGTAACCATGCTGAACAAGAAGATTGCATGCACTACCTTCCGTGCCTTTGCCCCCAACTATGATCCTACTTCCTATTCCTTAGACCACATTTATTATCATGCATGTTTCTTCCCCATGAAGCCTGTTTTCAATTTCTCTGGCAATTCTGTACTGTCCGCTTTGTTATCTGACTTTAAAAGAATGCAAATATATTCACTATAAGGAGATATTCCTCAATCAAAGAGTGTTATCCTCCTCATATTCTCCAAGTTTAGAGAACAAATATTGACAAAGAACACTGTATCATGTATAACTGTGTTTATGCTACAGATCACAGAAATATGTTTGTCCTCCTGGTCCAATGTTTTCTGATATTCTCATTTTGAGTCAGGCGTTAAGTGAATGTACGCTACTCTTCAAATTCAACTAAAGAGTATCACACTTTACAAATCTTCCCTTTGCCAGATCAAAATAATTAAAATTCCTGATACTCCAATAAGCAAGCATTTATAAAACATTTCCCTATTAGAATATCCATTCTTCCTGTTGGTTAACCCCATTAACTTCTTGCAATTGATGACTTCTGTTTTCTATATGCCTAATTCAGGTGTTACTCTTATGGAACAGAAGTGAAAAATTCTTAGCACAGTTATCCCTCTTGTGTCTATTGTAGACTCTTTCACACTAGCAAAGATAGGTCTACAACACAATCTTGCTGAAGCCACGATCCACTTATGAGAGTGGCATGTAAATTAAAATGTATTTGCGATCTTCGTCACAGACACTATATTTTCCAAAAATGCATCTCCTAAAATATATATTTACTAAATGCTAAAATATTATTTACATATTTGGGTAAGGACAACTTATATACCATATTAAGACTTTTTATTATTTTATGTTTTTGAAAATATGTTTTATATTCTAGGTTTGTAAGTAAGTAGAAAAGAGGAATCAAGAGTACAGTCTGGGCTTGCTTTACTCCTCATAGCCTTTTCTAAACTTTGTATCAGACTAGTTTGAGAAGATGCAAGATTTTTTTTTTTTTAATTTTCCAACAGCAATTAGACCAGGGAGTGGACCACCAAGCCCGATTTTCATTTCAATTAAAGCAATAACAAACGGAAAAAGAGTAAGCAGAGCATTGGATCTTTTCTTCTCAGTGTTCTTTTTTCCCCCTATTCCTCTTCCTTTTTCCATGTATTCATTAATAAACAAAACTATAAAAATAATTTGACAGTCAGATATGAGTTTATGGGGACAAATGCTAATACTGTGTCAATTCTTTTCTCCAAAGTAGGTGTATTTACTTTAGGTTGTACAGCTAAGAAACTTAAAATACAGGAACATCTGATGGAAAAGGGTTACCACTGTGTCATCTGGGAATGCTTTTATTTCAGCTTTCAGGATAAATTATATTAGAGGAGACTAGAGAAATGCTTTAACTTCTGGTTTTCCCTTTTAGCGAGAGCAATCATGGAGAAAATTATCATCATTATCAAGGACACTCATTTAGATAACACAAGTGCAGGAAGCAGCTCTGTGGCACATATTTTGCCTGAGAAAGAAAGGGCCAGGAGTACCTACTATGCAACACTTTATTCTCCTTCCAAAGAGAAACACAGACAATTAAAAAGATTTTCACAAGAAATTAAAGAAATAGGGTCAGACTGACCCCAAAGGCCTTCAGAATGTGTCTGAGGCTTGAAGTGTGCCTGGAAAATTTTTTTCTCTCAGTTCTTCAAAATGGAGAAATGGGAGAGATTTTTGTCATGAATAAATCGCCTAAGAACCATGATTATAGGCATAAACCATCCAAAAGTACAATTGATTTCCACCTTGTAAGGTTTTATGTTGTGTTTTCTTGTTGCTTTGCAACTTACTCATACTTGGTGGTGTTTGCAGCTTACAAGGTATGCAGTTATGCTCCTAACTGTCTTTGGAAGACCAATCCTGGGGACCAGCATCCTAAAAATATTCTTCCACGTGGGATTTGTTGGTGGTCTGTATCCGTTACCTATTGGTATGTAAAAACCCCAAAGCTCAGTGGCTTAAAACAAGATTATTTTTTTTTCTTACGATTCTGTGGGGTAGGAATTTGGGTAGGCTTCAGCTTCACACTACTTATGCCCCAGCTGGTGTTAGCTGTGATCACTTACTCTGATACTTTCTACCTGGAAAGCTCTTTAACCAGATTCTCATGTTCCTTAGGTATATATTTTTTAATTTTTATTTTCTACGTTACTGCAGGGGTATGTCCTTTCTCTAACCTCCAAGAGAAATTTCCTCACTGTATTCCAATCCCACTAGCAATCTCCTCACTTGTCCTCAGGCTCTTACCCTCCTTCCTACAAAGTCATTAGAGCATATTTTAGGATTTTCTTACGGTGACAACCTATTTCTGGTATCCATTTTTGTTTCAGTTATCTAATTCTGGGTAAAAAATAACCCCCAAACTTGGTGGTTTAAACAATACAACGATTTGTTATTTCTTACGAATCTTTGGGTTAGGAACTCAGGTAGGGTCTGCTGGGTGTTTCTCCACTTCACCTGGCAATGGCTGAGGGCACTTCATCAGCTGCATTTAGATGCTGGTTGATCTAGGCTGGAAGATCCAAGACGGCTTTATTCATATGCCTGATGCCTCAGTGCTTCTCCACGTGGGTTCTCCCTCTGTCTGCTTGCAGGCTCAACATTTAATAGTCTAGCTCAAGCTCCTTTACATCATGGCCACCCACTTCACCAAGAGTGCAAAAGCAGAAGCTGCCACACCACTTAAAAGCAAGGCACGGTGCCAAAGCAGGTCACAATTCCAGTCCGTGTTCAAGGGGAGGAAAATAGACTCACTTCTTGATCGGAAGAGAGGCAGGCATGTGTATACAGGGAAGGGAGGAATTGTTATGCCATATTCAGAATCTATCTACTGCATGATAAACTGTATTGTAAATTCTGTGTAAAAGACTCTAATTTCATGTCTTTTCAACTGAGAGACTAAATCCCTGTTAATTTACCCTATCAAAGAAAGGGAATATCTTTGGAAATCAATAGGGCTGCCCAATATAGCAGATTTTCTAGCATCTAAATATTTCCATAGATCTGGGTAGTTTATGTGCAGAAGTATATCTGCATATTGTATATAAATTATATATATATGGTATGTTAATTAGAATATCATCCTATTTTAGAATCCCATTTCTTACAAAAGAGTTTGGCTTATATTTCCTTCTGAGTCGGTCCAATTTCAAGCCACACTGTTCTAGTTTGAATGATAGCTTTCAACTCTATGTTAAGGATTTTTTAATTTAACTATTGGTCACCAACTCAAATTCTTGGAACACTGCCATTCTCCCTTCAGTATTCTAAGTACCGTTAACACTAGACTTCTAGTAAAGAAGGCTTAAGGGTAAAACAACAGTTAAAGATATTGGTAATTAAATTCCAATCTTACTGATGCTACAATTAAACCTGTTATTTGTTGCCACAAGAAATTTCTCACTAGCCATGTCCCATTTTTAAGCCCTAACCTCTAGACACATTATCAATGAACATACTTTCTCTTCACAGAGACCCTACTTTTTCTTTTTCCTCAGGTTCACCACCTACAGTGACTCTGCAAACTTAAGTCCTGCTACTCTTTCTTTTTACAATAAAATCGTACTTTTTAAGTTCTCTACAATGAGGAAAATGTTGTAGGGATAATGTTTTTTTTTTTTAATAGGTAAATTTCCTCTTCTTTTCTCATTTCTTTCATCTATGTTTATCAAGGGCCTCCTACATTTAAAAAAAAAAAGTTCATCAGTGGGTTCTCTGAAATAAGAATCAATCTTCCACAGTGGCTGCTCTTAATACTTCTGTTAAATGCCCCAAATTTCTTTCCCTATAAAGATATACATGCACAAGAGAGATATGGATTAGAAGGTATACAATTTTCAGAAGGATTATAAGTGATCTCATCTAGGGATGGGGTAGGAGGAACATATTAAATTCTCAAACAAAGACACCCAGCCTTACCCTTAGTTTTCCAGGTTTGGAGAGTGAGAGGGATATGGGTCCATATTTCCCCCAGCATAAGGACCACTGTGCTAGTGACCCTGTTAGTGCTGGGTTACTGTTGGGTTTTCTCTCTTATGACTCAAGCATGGTTGGGTAGAAAGGTTTGAGTTCAGGGTGCAGTATATATGAATTTGTGTATAATTCAGAAGCCAAAAGAATTACTTAATTTTGTATTAGTTATAATCTTTATTAATTATAAGCCTTATAGCACTCCTCTTCTACAGATGAAGAAACTGTTGTAGTTTAATTCAGGCCATATGAACTGACAAGTGCATGTATCTTTGAAGGGATGTGCAAAGATTTGAACCCAGGTCTTTCTGATTTCAAAGTGCATGTTCTTTCGATAACAGCTAGCTGTCTTTTCTTAAAATATGTGCTTCTGTTCACTGTTTCCTCTGATGAGCTAGAGAAGAGGGTTGAGAAGCTGTTTTTTCAGCAGTTTGTGGTGGAGGTTTATGAAGACTGAAATCAGGAGAGAAAGTGTAAACTAAGGCAGGTTTCATCTGCTTCAGAGGCAATGGGGAAGTTGCCACAGAGAAAAGAAGGGCCAGAAGAAACCCAGGTTTGAAGTCCTCTCTTCAGTCTAAGATGAGAAATGAAATATTAGCTTTGCAATGATGTATTCCAGTGAGTGGCTATCATCTAGCCAATTGATAGTACTCCCTCTCTCCTTTCCTCCTTCTTTACAAAACTGAGATGAAATGTTTTTTTGTAGTCACTGTGTTATATAACCATCACCACAATCTAACTAAAACATTTTCTTTTCATCTCCCCTAAAGAAACCTCACACCCATTAGGCATCCCTCCCCATTCCCCTCCCTAACCTCCTCTTCTCAACCCTAAGCAAACAATCCATACTCTCTTTATACATACATTTGCATATTCTAGATATTTTATACAAATAGTTCATACAGTATGTGATAACGTCTCTCACTTAGCATAATGTTTTTGAGGTTCATCCATACTGTAGCATAACTGAGTACTTTCTTTGAATTGCTAAATAGTATTCCACTGTATGGATATATTGTACATTTTATTTTTCTGTTCATCATTTGACGGACATTTGAGTAACTTTCCCTTTTTGCCTATTATGAATAATACTCCTGTAAATATTTATTTACAAGTTTTTATAAGAACATATATTATCAGCTCTCCTGAGTAAATACCTAGGAGTGGAATTGCTGATTCCACATTTTTGACTATTATGAACGATGTTGCTATATTCAAGTGTAAGATGTGTTTTATTTTTTATAGAGTATGTACCTAGCAGTGCTTGATGAATCATGTAGCTCTATGCTGAAATTTTTGAAGAACTGTCAAGCTGTTCTCCCCAGCAGCTGCATCAACTTACATTCCCACCAGCAAGGTATGAGGGTTCAAATTTCTCCACATCTTTGCCAAAACTTGTTATTATCCATTATTTGCTAACATCAATCCTAGTGGGTTAGTGATGCATTTTACATTAAAGTTAATTTTTTTCCTTTTGTCAAAACATGAGTGAGATAGTTACTATTATGGTTCGATTAACTTCTGTAAGAGCTCCCGAAATAATTTTGGGTTAACAAAACAAAGGTTTATTTCTTGCTCACATCAGAGTGTAATGTGGGTGGTGGAATGGCAGCGTGAGCAAGAAATGGGATTTCAATTACCCAGGAAAGCTCCTTTATATTACTGGTTCTACCATCCTTTCTGCAGGAAGGCATAGAGTTAGCATGGAGGGTTATTTGGGAAGCATTAGTTAACAGCCTATAAATACCATGCATCACCTAACCACATTTCATTCCTCAGAATTCAGCCATCTGTCTCACCTCATTGAAGGGGAAATTGGGAAATACAATCTCGTTGAGTGCCCAAGAGATAAAGGAAATAAAGTTGAAGATCACATTAGATTTTCTCTGCCACCATACACATATTATAAATAAGAATTGAACAATTTTACTTAAAAATGTTCTTGACAATAGGAACTTTTGTTTCTAATACTGACTGACAGAAGCTCACTGTGCCTTCTTGGGATAGTTGTTAAACGTTTCTGGTGACAGTTCTTTACCCTTAATTTAGCTCTGGTATTCACATGACTTATATTCCCAATTTTTTTACCACCTTTTGGTATAAAAGAATCTTTAAAATCAACATCATTGTAATGGAATTTGATGGCCTCTGGAATTATTTAAAAATCCACTGTACACGTTTTAAAAAATCTTTTAAAAATCTCCTGTGATATGTTTATGTTTTCTAAAATTCCCTCAATCTTCTACTTAAACTATTATTATATTGGAAAGTAAGATTATGTGCCCACATTTAAAGTTTATTGGTTATTTCATACTGAATTGCTATTTGCAATACAGATTGTAACCTGATTGTGTCCATAAATATATTTACCAAGCCTTTAAACTGGTCTTATGGATTTCATAAATAATGAAATCTTACATGGCATTATAATATTCTGTGGTATAAAACTTGTATATTCAAATTTTATATGCATATATATTGTATGGATCATAGTATTATTACCAGAACCATAAGCAGTAACTGTTGGATATAAATTTTGCTATGTAAAAATTCAGATTTTAATTTTTGAAATTTAAGAAGCTTTTTATTTGTAGATACATAAGTTAAATTCTGTTTTAAAAAATATTCATACCCACACATAGGCTCAGAAGTATGTTGTACTTTTATTTTTTAAAGATATATTTTTATATTGGTATTTCTGCTAGATGGCCAGCACTTGTTTGCATATCTCTTTTGATTTCTATTTTTTTTTGTTCCTTTATTTAACCAGTAGATTTGCTTAAATTTTCATTACCTTTTCTTTCTATCTTGTTTTCTCAATTCCACTTTTCCCTGTGAGATTATACTCTCAGAACTTACCCAAATCGCTAAGTAGTGACTCATATAAATGTTGATAAATTATGCAGAATATATAATGATGTCACCAAAGACCAAAAAAGGGAAGAGGAATGTTGAGTTACTCTATAAACAAAAGTATCTGCTCCTGAATTACATATGATCTAGTCTAAAAAAGCACAGAAGATTATACGGAACTGCAAGATGACCTCCGTAAAGTTTACTGAAAACAAAGTACTAAGCATTATTGTTCACAATTCTGTGGCTTCTACAACAGATCTCACACCTATCTATTATGTGAAAAAACGAAAACTATACGGGAATTCAGCTGTGACTTAATTTGCCATATAGTGTGTTGATAACATAATTTGCAACATTTTAATTGCTCCAGAGAGTTAAAATGTGAGGCAAGCCTTAACATCAAGTGTCATTCAAAACAATTCTGCTTATCTTTTTGTTAACTGATGTCCTATTAATGTAACACGGTTTGCATATTTTTTTCATTTACGATGATGAATACTAAGCAGAACTTGGGAACCCAGGAGTATATACATATGAGTTCTGGGGATGTGGGGGCATTATTTCTTTAAGGATTCCTTCTCATCTGTTTTCCATATCCTATCTTTCTATAACTCCTATTAATGGGATGCTTACCCCATTATTTAGATCTATGATTTTTTCATCCTTTTCTTATTTTCTATCTTTGTCTCTCTTATTTTCCAAGAACCCTCCTTAGAATTATGTTACCAGACTTTTCTTAATAGTGAGGCACTAACTTTCTTAACTTTTTTTTTTTTTTTTTTTTTTTTTTGGGGTACGCTGGCCTCTCACTGTGGGGGCCTCTCCCCTTGTGGAGCACAGGCTCCAGACGCACAGGCTCAGCGGCCATGGCTCACGGGCCCAGCCGCTCCTTAACTTTTACTTTGAAATATTTACACATTCAGAGAAGTTGCAAAGATAGTAGAGGGAGGTACTGTTCACCTTGCTTCTCCCAATGGTTGCATCCTACCTAATTAAAATACAATATCAAAACTAGGAATTTAGCATTGATACAATGTGTGCATATAGTTCTATGTAATTTGATTACTTATGTAAATTTGTGTAACTGCCACCACAATCAAGATATAGAATTATTCCACCATCAAAGATTCCTCTTGTGCTACCCACTTATAGCTATACTTACACACTCCCAACACACACACACATACACATACACACACACACACACACACACACACACACACACACTAATGCCCTTCCCTCCTTATGCCTGGCAACCATTAATCTGTTTCCATCTATATAATTTTGTCATTTTGAGAATGTTATATAAATGGAATCATCCAGTATGTAACCTTTTGAGATTGGCAATTTTGGCTCAGCATGACAACCATCTAAGCTGTTGAGTGTATCAATAATTCATTCCTTGCAAACTGATACAGCCACTATGGAGAACAGTATGGAGGTTTCTCAAAAAACTAAAAATAGAACTACCATATGACCCAGCAATCCCACTACTGGGCATATACCCTGAGAAAATCATAATTCAAAGAGTCATGTACCACAATGTTCATTGAAGCTCTATTATTCCTTTTTTAAATTGCTGAACAATATTCGATGGTATGAGTATACCACCATTAGTTTAACCGTACTCCTATTAAGAGACATTTTTATTGTTTCCAGTTTCTTTTTGCCGTTATAAATAAAGCTGCTAGGAACAATTTTGTACAGGTCTTTGTGTGCACGTAAGTTTTATTTCCTATGGGATAGTTCAAGAGTGAAATTGCTGGGTCATGAGGTAAGACCATGCTTAGTTTCTCAGGAAACTGCCAAATTATTTTCCAGAGTGGCTGTATCATTTTACACTTCCACAAGCAATACATTATGGATCCCATTTCTCTGCATGTTTTCCAGATTTGATATTTTCATTATTTTTATTTTAGCTGTTCTAATATTGTATATTAACCCATATTCTTAATTTGCATGTCCTTAATAGCTACTGATGTTTTATATTTTTCACATACTTATGTGCCACCTTTATATCTTTTTATGTATGTGAAAGTTCTCTTCATGTTTTTGCCCATTTTCTAATTGCATTGAAGGTGTGTGGAGGGGGATGGGGCTTACTGTTGGGTTTTGAGAGCTCTTTCTATATTATAGATATGAGTCCTTTGTCAGATTTGTGGTTTACAAATATTTTATCCCAGTCTGGAACTTGTGTTTTCATTCTTTTAATAGACACTTCACAGAGAAAAGATTGTAATCTTGATGGGTTTCAATTTATTGATTTTATTCTTTTATGGTACACGTTATGGTGACCTGTCTACTAAATCTTCACCAAGTTCTAGGTTCCAAAGATTTTTCCCCTTATCATCTTCTAAAAATTTTATAATTTTGCATTTAAATCTAGGATCATTTTGACTTAATTTTCATACAAGGTGTGAGGTTTATGTTGAAGTTCATTTTTATTGCCTATGGATGTCCAATTGCTCCAGCACCATTTATTGAAAAAACAATTCTTACTCCACTGAATTGCTTTGCTCCTTTGTCAAAAATCAGTTGCCTGTACTAGTGTGGAGCTAATTATGGGTTCTTTATTCTGTTCCATTGACCTATGTGTCTGTACTTCCACCAATATCACAGAATTTTATTTACTGTAGCTACCTAAGTCTTGAAATTGGTTCTTTATTTATCCTTTCCAGAATGTTACAGATATTCTATTTTGTTTGCATTTCCTTATAAATTTTAGTTTTCTAAATCTACCATAAACTATTTCTGGGGTTTGCCGGGAATTGCATTAAGCCTGCATACCAACTTGGGAGAGAATTTTCATCTATAATAGGTTGAGTCCTCCAATACATGAACATGGTATGTCTCTCCATTTATTGAAATTTTCTTTCACATCTTTCATTAGCTTTTAGTAGTTTTCAGCATGAGACCAGTAGATGTTTTGTTAGATTTACTTCTAAGTATTTCATTTTTTCAGTGATTTTAAATGTCATTAAAAAAATTTTTTTCTACATGTTCATTGCTAGGATGTAGAAATTAATTTTTGTATGATGATCTTGTGTTCTGTGACCTTGCTATACTCACTTATTGGTCCCAGGAGGTTTTACATAAATGTATGTATAAAAATATATATATATATATATTTCTGAGGATTTTCTATGTAGACTACCATGTCATGTGCAAATAGGGACAGTTTTATTTATTCCTTTCTGATATTGTGCTGGCTATTACTTCTAGTCCTATCTCAAAGAGTAGTGGTGAGAGTGGACACAACTGTTCCTGATCTTATAGGGAAAGCATTCATCTTTCACCATTAAGGATAATATTAACTGTCAGTATCTTATCAAGTTAAGGAAGTTTTCTTCTATTTCTATTTTTCTCAGGTTTTTTAAAAAAATCATAAATGTGTTTTTAATTTCATGAAATGATTTTTCTGCATCAGTTGATATGGTCATGTAATTTGTCTTCTTTAGTTAATGTGGTAAATTACACTGATTGAGTTCTGAATATTCAGTCAGCCTGGAATAAATTCCACTTAATTTTGATGTATAACTTTGTATATATTTCTGAATGCTACTTTCTAGTATTTTGTTAATAATTTATTCATCTATATTCATGAGGAATATTGATATGAGGGTAATTCCAGCTTCATAAATCCACTGCAGAAGTAGTTAATCTTCTTGCATTTCCTGGAAGAGATTATATACTATTGATGTTACATCTTCCTTAAATGTTTGGTAGAATTCTCCATTAAAATCATATGATCTTAGAGATATCTTTTTCTGGGAGATTTTTTAACTACCAATTCAATTTCCTTAATAGTTACTGAGGCATTCAAATTAATATTTTATATCGGGTGAGTTGTGATAGGCTCTATTTTTTGAAGAATTGGTCCATATCATCTAAGTTATGAAATGTATAGAGTTGTATGCAGTATTCCCTTACTATTTTTTGATATCTGCAGGGTCTGTAGTGATATCTCTTTTTTCATTCCTAGTATTAATCTGTTTTCTTTTTTCCTTATTCATCTTTCCAGAAGTTTATCAACTTTATTGATATTTTCAAAGAACTATATATTTTTTCAATTTCATTGATTTCTGCTCAAATCCTTATTATTTTCTTTCTTCTGCTTGGTTTCCATTTTTTCCTAGTTCCTTCAGTTGCGAGTTTTGATTATTTATTTAATATTTTTCCTATTTTCAAATGCAAGCATAAATTGCTATAAATTTCCCTAAAAGCACCACTTTGGCTTCATCCCATAAAGATTTTGTGTTTTTATTTTAATCCAGGTCATTATATTTATATTTTTTAAATTTCCTTTGAGACTTCCTCTTTGACCCATGAATTATTCAGAAGTGTGATGTTTTGTTTGGAATGCTCCTGTTATCTTTTGGTTATTGATTTCTAGTTTGATTTCCCTATGGTTAGAGAACATATCCCGTATGCTTTCACTGTATTTGTTAGCTAATGTTTGTTTAATGATCCAGGGTATGGTCTATGTTGGTATATGTCCCATGGTCACTTGAAAAAATAAATTGGTTTTTCCTATTGTTGGGTGCAGTATTCTATGAATGTTGATTAGATTATGTTGCTTAATTCTTAAAAGTATTTATTTATTTTATTTATTTGGCTGTGTCCTAGTTGCAGCACTCGGGATCCTCGCTGCTGCATGTAGGATCTTCATTGCTGCATGTGGGATCTTCATTGCCACGTGTAGGATCTTTTTTAGTTGCAGCAAGCAGGATCTTAGCCACGGAATGTGGGACCTGACCAGGGATTGAACCTGGGCCCCCTGCATCGGGAGAATGGAGTCTTAACTGCTGGACTACCAGGGAAGTCCCTGCTTAATGTTTGATTGTATACTTTTTCTAACTTTTTACCTTTAACATACAT
The DNA here is from genome assembly GCF_003031525.2 of Neophocaena asiaeorientalis asiaeorientalis. Taxonomy (NCBI): domain Eukaryota; kingdom Metazoa; phylum Chordata; class Mammalia; order Artiodactyla; family Phocoenidae; genus Neophocaena; species Neophocaena asiaeorientalis. Next base: position 2,982,461 of record NW_020185322.1, read on the forward strand.
ATATCATTATATATGTGTTGACAACATATAGGTGGGTTTTTTTTTTAATCTGCTCTGCAAATGTATTTTAATTAACATATTTAGGTTATTTACGTTTGATGTAATTGTTGATATATTAAGGCTTAAGTCTGTTTTCTGTTCACTCTGATTTTTGTTTCTCTATTTCCCTTTTCCAGGCTTCTAGTTAATTACTTGAACATTAAAAAGAATTCCATGTTGAAATACCTATGGCGTTTTTGAGTATATCTCTTAGTGTAGCTTTATAAAAGTTGTTCTAGATATTATACCATGTATTCATAACTTATCAAAGTCTTCTGGTGTTGACATTTTACCCACTCAAATGAAGCACAGAAACCTTATTTCCCCTTACCTTCCCACATATAAAATGTAGTTTTCTTAAATATCACCTTAACGTACTTTGAGAACCACATTTGACAGCTATAATTTTTGTTTCAACCATCACACAAATTTAGAAAACTCAAGAGGATCAGGAAAATCTATTGTATTTACCCATTTTTTGCACTTTCTGTATTTAATCTTTCTTCCTGATGTTCCAAGATTTCTCACTTTATCATTTACTTTTTGCTCAGAGAACCTCCTTTGCCATTCTTTTAGGGTAGAATTGTAGGCAAAAAAAAAATTCTCTTAGTTTTCCTTCATCTGATAATGTCTTGATTTCCCCTTTATTCCTGAAGGAGGTTTTCACTAAGTATTGAATTCTCAGTTGATGGTTCTTTTTGCTCAGCTCTTGAAAAATATTGCAAGGCTTCCTTCTGGAAGTCATGGTTTCTGATGAGAAACCCACAGTCATTGCTATGATCTTTCTTTATAGGTAAAGCTTCATTTCTCTGGCTTCTTTTAAGAGTTTTTCCTTTTCAGGAGTTTCACTATAAAGTGTTTTGGCATAGATTTCTTTGAGTTTATTCTGTCTGCAGGTTACTCAGCTTCTTGAATCTGTAGGTTTACACTTCTTGCCAAATTGGGGATGTTTTACATTATTATTTCTTTAAATATTTTTCAACCTCATTCATTTTATCCTCTCCTTCTGGGACTCCAATGAAACAACTCTTTCTTTTATAGTCCCAGACTTTCCTGAGATATTTTTTGTCTTCCTCTTGCTTGGTATAATTTCTTTCTGTTTTTTAGATTGGTAGCTTCTATTGTTCTGGTTTATTTATTTATTTTATACAACAGGTTCTTATTAGTCATCAATTTTATACACTTCAGTGTATACAGGTCAATCCCAATCACCCAATTCATCACACCACCATCTCCAACCCCCCACAGCTTTCCCCCCTTGGTGTCCATACGTTTGTTC
>NW_020185322.1:2984134-2984441 GCF_003031525.2 Neophocaena asiaeorientalis asiaeorientalis
GCAATGAACATTGGGGTGCATGTGTCTTTTTGAATTATGGTTTTCTCTGGGTATATGCCCAGTAGTGGGATTGCTAGATCATATGGTAATTCTATTTTTTCATTTTTTAAGGAACCTCCATACTGTTCTCAATAGTGGCGTATCAATTTACATTGCCACCAACAGTGCATGAGGGTTCCCTTTTCTCCACACCCTCTCCAGCATTTGTTGTTTGCAGATTTTCTGATGATGCCCATTCTAACTGGTGTGAGGTGATACCTCATTGTAGTTTTGATTTGCATTTCTCTAATAATTAGTGATGTTGAGC
>NW_020185322.1:2985232-2985621 GCF_003031525.2 Neophocaena asiaeorientalis asiaeorientalis
AAGGATGGGTGTTAGCTCTTCTCTAAATGTTTCATAAAATTCACCTGTGAAGCCATCTGTCCTGGACTTTTGTTTGTTGGGAGATTTTTAATCATGGTTTCAATTTCATTACTTACGATTGGTCTGTTCATATTTTCTGTTTCTTCCTGGTCCAATCTTGGAAGGTTACACTTTTTTAAGGATTTGTCCATTTCTTCCAGGTTGTCCATTCTACTGGCCTAGAGTTGCTTGTAGTAGTCTCTTAGGATGTTTTGTATTTCTTTGGTGTCTGTTGTAATTTCTTGTTTTCAATTTCTAATTTTATTGATTGGAGTCCTCTCCCTCTTTTTCTTGATGAGTCTGGCTAATGGTTTATCAATTTTGTTTATCTTCTCAAAGAACCAGCTTTT
>NW_020185322.1:2985668-3013014 GCF_003031525.2 Neophocaena asiaeorientalis asiaeorientalis
TTCTGCTGAGAAATCAGCTGTTAACCTTATGGGAGTTCCCTTGTATGTTATGTGTCATGTTTCCCTTCCTGCTTTCAATAATTTTTCTTTGTCTTTAATTTTTGCTAGTTTGATTACTATGTGTCTCAGTGTGTTTCTCCTTGGGTTTATCCTGTATGGGACTCACTGCGCTTCCTGGACTTGGGTGGCTATTTCCTTTCCCATGTGAGGGAAGTTTTCAACTATAATCTCTTCAAATATTTTCTCTGGTTCTTTCTCTCTCTCTTCTCCTTCTGGGACCCCTATAATGTGAATGTTGTTGTGTTTAATGTTGTCCCAGAGGTCTCTTAGGCTGTCTTCATTTCTTTTCATTCTTTTTTCTTTAGTCTGTTCTGCAGCAGTGAATTCCACCATTCTGTCTTCCAGGTCACTTATCCATTCTTCTGCCTCAGTTATTCTGCTATGTATTCCTTCTAGTGTAGTTTTCATTTAAGTTATTGTATTGTTCATCTCTGTTCGTTTGTTCTGTAATTCTTCTAGGTGTTTGTTAAACATTTCTTGCATCTTCTCGATCTTTGCCTCCATTCTTTTTCCGAGGTCCTGCATCATCTTCACTATCATTATTCTGAATTGTTTTCCTGGAAGGTTGCTTATCTCCACTTCATTTAGTTTTTCTTTGTGGGATTTTATCTTGTTTCTTCATGTGGTGCATAGCCCTCTGCCTTTTTATCTTGTCTATCTTTCTGTGAATGTGGTTTTTGTTCCACAGGCTGCAGGATTGTAGTTCTTTTTGCTTTTACTGTCTGCCCTGTGTTGGATGAGGTTATCTAAGAGGCTTGTGTAAGTTTCCTGATGGGAGGGACTGGTGGTGGGTAGAGCTTTATTGTTCTGTTTTAAACGTCACAGAATCTTTCTTCTTTCCTCTTTATTTTGCTGTTGAGCAGATCAATTGAGCTTTTTTTTTTTTAATTTGATTTTTGTGTGTTTTTAAAAATAATTTCCATTTGGTTCTTTTTTATATCTTTATATATTTTTCTGACACTTTGTGTGGTTTTTTGCCGATACTTCCTATTTTTTCATTTGCCCAATTACATTTGTAAATATTCACTGAAGCATTTGTATTATGGCTGCTTTTAAAAACTTTGTCAGATAATTCTAATATCTTGCTAATATCAATGTCATCTTAATATTGGTATCTGTTCACAATCTTTTCTCAGTGTTAAATCTGTCTTCTTTGTTTTGTTCCTGCTGAGGGGTGGTGGAAGTTCTGAGTCTCCACTACCCCTCCTCTGACACTACTCCAGCAGGGAAAGGAAGGGTACTGCATTGCCACTGAATGGGAGGTGGAGGTCCAATCTCCCTGTGATCCTCACTGACACTATGGAGGTCCAGAGTACTTTGTTACTGCTTGACAAGCGTGGACGTCTAGGCTCCAGGTAGCCTTTGCTGGCAAGCGTGGGGTTAGGACTACGTTAATTCTTTTGGTGTTTGTCTGGAGTAGGGTAGTTATTACCTGAAAGTTTTCTGTTAGGCACCCTGTTTCCCATCCTTTGGCCAGAAAGAAAAAGATTTATTTGGTGTTTTCCTTCTGCACCCGTTGACATTTCCCAGTTGCCAATTTCTCTAGCACATAGTCTGGGGTATACGAGACAAAACAAAATAAAACAAAAGCAGGAGTCTCATCACTGTGCTGTTCCTTGGTTTCCAAGTTACCTAGCCAGTCTGTCTTCTTTCTCCACCTTCCAGATCCTTCTTTCATTTGTTTAGTATACCACATCCAGGACATTTAGTTGTACTTAGTGGAGGAACAAGTAAAAGTACATCTATTGCATCATCCTGGAACCAGAACACTCAAGTGTTCTAATTACCAAGAGTTCATTTTTGTTCTTTGATTGTTTCTTTTATTCAGAGCATCTTAATTCATATTTTGCCTTTCTCATGCCAACAATTATAGCTGACTATTTTTTGGAAGTTTTTCCTTCTTCCTACCGTTTAATCTATTTATTCTAGTTTCTTTAATTTATCCTTCTGGTTTTCTACACTAAAAAACAAATGTGGGAATCCTTTGTTTTGTAATTTTTTTTCACATTAAGTCATAAGTGTTTTCCATGTTACTGCACATATTTCATAATTTTAACTTAATACCAATTCTTCTACTTGTTCATTGCTAATTCCCACAAATATTTTACACCTTACCCAATTCTTTAAAAAAAAATACTTATTTTTTAGAGCAGTTTTAGATTCACTGAAAAATTCAAAGAAAGGTAGATTACCCATATGTCCCCTGTCCCCACACATGTCTCCTCCCATTATCCACATCACTTAGCAGTGTGGTACATTTGTTACCAGGGGTAAACCTACTTTGATATCATAATCACTCAAAGTCTAAAGTTTACATTAGGATTCACTCTTGGTGTTGTGCATTCTATGAGTTTGGACAAATGTATAGTGACATACTTTCATCATTATAATATCATACAGAGTATTTTTACTGCCCTAAAATTCTTCTGTGATCTGCATATTCATCCCTCTCCATGCCCCTAAACCCTGGAAACTGAACTTTTTATTTTCCCCATAGTTGTGCCTTTTCCAGAGTGTCATATAATTGGGATCATTCAGCATGTTGGCTTCTTCTACTTGGTAATATGCATTTAAGACTCTTTCATGTCTTTTCACATCTTGAAAGCTCATTTATTTTTAGCACTGAATAATATTCTATTGTCTACATGCAATGCAGTTTATTCATTTATCTACTGGTGAACATATTGGTTGCTTCCAAGTTTTTATAATTATGAATAAAGCTGCTATAAATATCTGTGTGCAGGTTTTTTTTTTTTTTTTTTTGGCAGTATGTGGGCCTCTCACTGTTGTGGCCTCTCCCGTTGTGGAGCACAGGCTCCGGACGCGCAGGCTCAGTGGCCATGGCTTATGGGCCTGGCTGCTCTGCGGCATGTGGGACCTTCCTAGACCGGGGCATGAACCCGTGTCCCCTGTATCGACAGGCAGACTCTCAACCACTGCACCACCAGGGAAGCCCTGTGTGCAGGTTTTTGTATGAATATAGTTTTCAGCTCCTTTGGGTAAGTACCAAGGACCACGACTGCTGGATTATATAGGAAGAGTAAGTTGAGTTTTTTAAGAAATTGCCAAGCTGTCTTGCAAAGTGGCTGCACCATTTTGCATTCTTATCAGTAATGAATGAGAATTCCCATTTCTCCACATCCTCAACAGCATTTGGTGTTGTCAATGTTTCCAGATTTTGGCCTAATAGGGGTACAGTTGTAGCTTATTAGTTTTTAATTTGCATTTCCCCATAACATATGATGTGGATAATCTTTTCATGTTTATTTGCCATCTGTACTTATATTTTCTTTGGTGAGGTGTTTGGTAAGGTCTTTGGTCTATTTTTTAGTTGAGTTTTTTTTTTTTCTTATTGCTGAGTTTTAATAATTCTTTGTATATTTTGAATAATCATGCTTTATCAGATGTGTCTTTTGCAGATATTTTCTCCCAGTCTAAGTCTTATCTTCTAATTCTCTTGACATTGTCTGTCATGGAGCAGAAGTTTTTTGTTTGTTTGTTTTTTAACAAATCTAGCTTATCAATGATTTCTTTCATGGACCCTGTCTTTGGTGCTATATCTAAAAAGGCATCACCATAGCCAAGGTCATACAGGTTTTCTTCTATGTTATCTTCTAGGAGTTTTATAAGTGGAATCCCTTTTTTAAGAGTAAGACATTATAAATTTGATTGGCATTTCTGTGTGAGTGGTCAAGGCTTATTGATTGTTGGGTTTACTGTAGTGTGAAATGTGTGATCAGGTGGCTTTTTTAATGAGGTTAAAACATAATTATTAATTATAAAAGTCCTTTTCTCTGGGGTGGTTTAGTTTCTCTAGTCCTCAGATGCTATGCCGTAGTTAAGATGAGGTATAATTCCAGCCAATTCCATTCTAGAAGTGGGTAGAGTAAGAGAGCTGAGTGCCCAACTGTCTATTTAGATTTTCACTTAATATTTAACATGTGTCTCTTCCTCTCCATGTTTTCTCCCATGTTTCCTCACTATCCTGTCATATCACCAAAGTCCCACAGTCTGTTTGCTCAGTTTTGCCAGTTTCTCACTAACGGAAGGGCTAGTTGTCTAGTCTAATCATTCCATATCCATATTTTCAACCAATTCCCATGTCTTCAATTTAGCACCTGACCTACTGCTCCTGAGATAAACTGGGTCTCCAGTTCCTAAGCATTGGCGATTCTATAGGGAAAGGTAGCTTTGCTTCTTTTTGGTATAAACCTCTGTAGTCACCTAAGTTATAACTTTCTCCTCCAATCAAGCATCTTATTTACATCCTGAAAATTATTAAAATCACTTGTTTGCTGTTATCTCTTCTCCTTTTCTCTTTGCCCTTGTGAATCTATGCCTTTATTATCTTACCGTCATTTTAATGAAATTTAGAGGAGAGTCAGTACGCTGTATTAAGAAGTCTTACATTGCTGCCATTTGCATCTATAAGAGTCACACTATTAAAGATGTTGTTAAAGATTACTATTGGGCCACTAAATAGTTGATACTATATGCTAAGTGAGGTTGATTAGCTGTGGTTTTCCTCACTTATCTGAACACCTCACTATATTTTCTCAATAGTCCATGCTTGAAACCATTGTACTTTAATCATACTTTAAACTATGTATTCCAAGCCTCATGAATCACATAATGTAATCATGGACAAATAATTGCATTTTACCTTCAAAGAATGAAGTGAACTTCAAATAGACACAGGTAGGATAGGACCATAATTCACTTAAGAATACATTTATTAAAATGAGGAAAGAAACACCATGATATGCTAATCGATTTAAAATTTTTCTTGGTTGTCATGAAGTATAGTGAAGCATCACTAAAATCTTTTTTAGATTTTCATTTTTATTACTAGTTTGACTTACTGAATTCACATATTCTTAACACATAAGGTGCCTAAGCACACTCATTTTAAATGATAGTTCATTGATTTGCACATAACCCTGTTTTTCCTACTTCTCACTAGCCTATGGATTCAAATGAGCCTATTTTAATTTTAAAACCCAGATCTTGCTGTTTGATTTCCCCTACTTACCTACTCAGGACTGAATCCCTCTTTAGACTAACTTGTCCCACCCCTTTACATACTGCTGGGCTATTTCAAGGAGCAGAATCACCTGTCCTTACTATCAATGGGAACAGAGGCTCCTTACCCACCTTGCCACTGCTTCTCTTACAAATTATGCCTTCTGACTGAAGTTCAGTTTGGAATCACAGCTCACTTTGGTCATTTTAAGATCTGACCAGTCACTATTATTTCTATGTGCCTTAGAAACTTAGCTTTAGGTACCCTATGCCTTTATGTCTGTGTGTTAGTTGCTGTATCCCTGTGTCACTATTAATGCTTGCTTCTGTAACTTCTGACTCACTGCTGATGATGACCACTGCTGTAACTGGTCCAGGGTTTGCCCTGAGCCACCACTCCCTTCTGCTGTCCTGACAATCCACTTCTGCTGACCACTGTGTCAACTATAATTGTTCTCAGTCTGTGGTGAAATAAAAGGAAAATGGATGTTTCCCCTGTGTGCTGAGTACTTTAAGGCTCTGAGGGGAATCTTGTTTGGTTTCTAAGATATGACAGAGTTTAATAAACAGCTTTCTCATTTCGCTCATAGGCATTTTCTCTCTGTGACTAGAATGTACCTTTTAGATGGCAGTTTCACAATGGACTCAAGACCTAGAACCATCATTTCCTTTTGATCCTAATTGTCATATAGCAATGGCTTTCACCTGGTGATAATTTTGCCTCCCAGTAGACATTTGTCAATGTCTGGAAACACTTTTAGTTGTGACAACTAAGCAGTTACTAGTGGCATTTAGCGGGTAGAGGCCAGGGATGCTGCTAAATATTCTACAAAGCACAGGACAGCTCAGCTCTCCATAACAAGAAATTGCCCATCTCTCTCAAATGTCAACTGTATCCAGATTGAGGAAGCCTATAATAGAGGAATGGAATGGAATGGGCAGGCACACCACAGTCAAGACAAAGAAATCTTGAGAATTCTAAACTGTAGATGATACAGATTATTTTTCTGAAGAAACTAAATCTTGTGGAAGTGGTCCAAAATCTACTCACTGTACACCTAATTCTGCTTTAAGCATAAGAATATATTTCCCATGTGATAACGGCTGCAGAATTTGTAAAATAACATGAGGGAACACAATGATCCAAGTCCTAACTTTTTAGCAGACCTCATTTCATATAAATTTCTGCCATGGACAAAAATTCTTTTCCCCTTGATTTAAAAATAAATTCAATAAAATAATAAAATAAAAATAAATCCCTTTCAGCTTTCCATGAGGGTGCACGTTTTTTAAAAGGATGGAAATGTATTGGGCTGGCCAAAAAGTTCATTTGGGTTTTTCTGAAAGATGTTACAGAAAAACCCGAAGGAAATTTTTGGCCAACCCAATACAGGAGTGCTAGGAACAAAGTCTAATGAGAGCCCTCATGGAAACATCTGAAATGATTTCTTCTAATTGGAACTGGACTGAGATCAAAAGCAGTAGCATCTGTGATAGAAGACCCCAGCTGATAGGGAATGACTTAAATAAGCCTCTGGCTTTCTTTCAGTGTTTGGCACAATTCTGGAGCACAGTGGTTACATTAAACAGAAATCCAAGGATTCCCACAACACTTCTGTCCATCTCCGTGAGGTGAAACACAAACTGTGAAACAGCCAAAATATGTCTCTTTTCTACAGTCTCATATCCACATACTTCAGCCTTTCTTAACTCCTTTCCATCCATAACTCTCAGAATGAAGCACTGGAAGAGGAAGATGGGGGTGGGGTCATAGCACTCTGTATCCTGAAACACATATAGAACCATGCAAAATACTAAAGATAGAGGCAGACCTACAGGGTGAGTCCTACAAGCAATGCGTACTTCTAAATCTACCATATATTGCACCTGGACAAAGCAGTACGTGAGACTGACTCCTTGGCAAAGAATTTGTCCATCCAAACCTCAGCAGACTTTAATTCTACTCAAAAGTATCACACTCAGTGGGTTCCTACTTGGTCATACAGATTGTATTTAGGGTTGTGAAGAGCAATCTTCTACCTGTCTTAGATGTTAGAAGGAGAATCATGAGACCTCTGAGTGCCAGTGAAGAAGGCTGAGGACATACATCTACTGACATGCCCTGGAATAGGGTAGGTTGATTGTGTTAGTTTCCTACTGCTTCTTACCACAAACTTAGTGGCTTAAACAAACACACAGTATCATACAATCTTGAGGCCAGAAGTATAAAATGGGTTTCACTTAGCTAATGTCAGGTTTGGCAGGGCTGTCTTTCCTCTGGCGTCTCTGGGGAATAATTCATTTTCTTGCCTTTTCTAGTTTCTAGAGGCTGCCCATATTCCTTAGGTCATGGCTCCATCGCTCTAGAGCCAGGGGTGACTGGTCAAGTTGTCATTGGCCAGGTGTCATTGTTCTCCCCCTTGACTTTGGTTTCTCTGACCAAGATGCTTTCCCAGCTTGTTCCTTTAGCTCTTGTTCCTCTTTAAAAAATACCACTGTTTTTGAGAACCTACATTTTGCCAAGTATTCCTCCAAATATTTTTAATGCACTATCTGAGTTAAACCTCTTAAAAATAGTACAAGGTAGGTATTCTTATCAGACACAGGTAAGGACACTGTACTTCCCACTCTGCCATCCCCTGTGGATTAGCCCAGAAGAAACTGCAATTTCCTGGCTTGTGTCTAACAGGGAAAAGCAGAATCAGATACTAGGCACAGTGCAGATATCTAATATGTGTTAAATAAACTAAATGGGGCACTATTTTTTCCCTGATAAGACCGGGATGGTGAGGCAGAGCTGAGTATTTCTATTTCAGTTAAAATTCTTATCAGTCTAAAATCCTATCAGTAGATGCCATTTAATGAGAACGGAAAAACATTGTGACTACTCTTAAGAATCATTATGAAGCTTACATCTTTGTCATTTTAATTGGAATTTGTCAGTATATACAAACACATACCTATTAGAGTTCGGAACCCCAAGCAGAACATGGAAAGTCATCGCAAGACAGAAAGAAAAGATTCCTATTTTAGAAAAAGAAACCATTAATTTTTTCCTGTTGCTATTCTTTGTGCCCATTTATCCTTCTACTTTTATTGACTTCCTTGTCTTTTGATTCTACTTGTCTATCTATACTGCTGGTGTGCGTCTGAAGAAATGCAGAGCAAAACCCACCATTAGCATCAGACAAACCTGGGTTCAAGTCTTGCCCTTGCCATGTACTGGGTATATCTCTGTGATTTCATGCAAGGACCTTCTCTATGCATCAGTTTCCCCGTTTGTAAAATGGAAAGAAACTGCCTGTCTTCAGGGGTGATTTTTGAAGTTCGGTTTTATTACAGAGCAGATGGTCAATAAATGCTAAATCCTTTTGCTGATATTATTTTTAATATTATTATATTGATATTCAGCTCTTTGAGGATTTATTGAGTGAATATGTTGAGAGTTTTTGGAGCAATGTCAAGCAAACAAAAATCATTTCATATAAATGTTAGCTATTGGTACATTTTTAAAGCAATTATTATTTTATTAATATCAGCTTATCTTTGATTCATGGATTTTCCCTTCTTTTTTTTTTTTAAGCCAAAGTTTTCCCATTTCTTTTCTAAGCAAATACCCAGACTTAATATTCAATCTCCCTGCTTTGTGGTACTGGCTTGCTTCTCCTGATAATATTTAAAACCCTTGACCTGATCAATTCCATCTAAGCTGATAATATCTAAAAACACCCTTCCACCTAAATAGCCTCCTGGAATTAGCTTGACCTCTGCTGACTCTCCTTTGTTCCACCATAATGAACACCCCAGTATGACAACACCCTAGGTCCTATGAATATTATGAAATCATAAAGCCAAAATATTATTTGATAACTTGTCACTCTGTGAACTAAAACACTTCTCTACATCTAATTCTCAGTCCCAGTGCTCTAAAGCTGGGCATGACAAATCTTTTCTGTAAAGGGCCAGATAATAAATATTTCAGGTTTTGTGGGCTAGACAGTCTCTGTGACAACTACTCAACCCTGTAGATATAGCCCAGAAGCAGCCATAAAACTATGCAGATGAATGGGTGTGGCTATGTGCCAATAAAACTCTTTACAAAAGTAAGTGATCAGCCGGATTTAACCCTCAGAACATACTTTGCTTACCCCTGTCTTAAAGCATGCAATTTTCATCAAGGGTTATATCACCCCCAAGGGGTTGTAAATTAGACCTTGGCAGGAAGGGTGGCAAAAAATCTTACTCTTTGTACAAAGCACAGATACAGTACAAAAAAAGATTGTTCTGGGTTGAATCATGTCTCCAAAAATTGATGTCTACCCAGAACTTCAGAATGTGACTTTATCTGGAAATAGTGCCTTTGCAGGTATAATTAAGGGAAGATGGGGTCATACTGGATTTGGGGTGGGCCCTAATCCAATAACTGGTGTCTTTATAAGAAGAGCGAAGTTTGGCCACAGTGACATGCACAGAGGAGACACTGGAAAGATACACAGGGAAAGTGCCACATGACTGAAGTGATGCTTCTGCCAGCCAAAGAATACCAGGATTGACAGCAACAATGAAAAATGAGGAAGAGGCAAGGCAGGATCCTCCCTATAGGCCTTAGAGAAAGCATGGCCCTGCCAGCATCTTGATATCAGACTTCAAGTCTGCAGAATTATGAGACAACAAATTTCTGTTGCTTTCACCTACATAGCTTGTAGTAATTTGTTACGGCAGCCCTAGAATACACAGATATATAGCATATCTGTGGTATTAAACTTTCATAGGACTATGAAGATGATTATGGGAAAAATATTTTCAAAGCCTCCAAGGGGGGGGGTCATGTTTTTAAAAAAGATGCTGAGAATCACTGTTCTAGATGTGTCGTTTTCCTGACCAGCTTGACAAGGTGTCAGACAAGAACCAACATTTATTTTGAAAATATTTTCTGCTTTTCTAAATCTGGCTTCCCCTTTAAACACTGGTGATTGGGTTTCATCCTCAATCTTTCTCTAAAGTTGCTCCAACTCTTAGAAATGATGACTTTGTACTTGGTCAGATGAACTTGACCTTTGCCCTGATATCTTTATCTTCAGGGATGAAGACATGGAGCAATCATAATTGAACTGCAGACCCAACATCCGAGCAGCTTTCCGCTGTCTAATACGCCAAAGAATTGAGTTGTTCCAACTCTAACTTTCAACAGTAGGTGGAATCAGAGATAAAAGAACTAAAACAACCTCCAAATTCCAGAGCACAACTAAATTTGCATTCTTACTATGGACCAGATTACAAACTAATTATTGTGAGCTCAATATTTTTAAGCCTGACTTAGAATAAAACAAAAGCTTAGACATGCTAAGAAACACTCCCCAGGTCACAAATGTCTGAGTTGTCAGGTCCAGTTTAATGCAAGGTGTCATATTCTTCACAGTGTGTTACTTTGTATCTGAGACCTACATGAGAGAAGATTTAGGGGAGCCCCACAAAAATCTGCAATCAGAGGTGTTATGATTCCTTTAATTAGATGCTCAGACCAGAACAGATGATCCTCTAACTGAGACTGAACAACAGAGCTTCCTTAGCCAGAAATTGTCCTGTTGGGTCAGCCAGGAAATAATTGAAGGCCAGTCTCCCACGCAATTGGGAAATGCCTCACTCCTAACATCTTAGGTTGAGCTATTTTGGGCCAAACTCTTGAGAGTTCACATCTCCAATGTCAGTTTCCTATACCCCAAAAGAAGCAGCATGATTTATTCAATAAATATTGATTAAGAGTCCTTAATATGCTAGGCCCTGGAAAAAGGCAGGGAGTCAAAGAAAAGAAAGACAAAAATCTGTTCTCATGGAGCTGATATTATAGTCAGAGAAGAATAAACCAACAAAAAATAAAATAAGTAAAAATAGATAGCATATCATATGCTGGTACTAATGTACATGGTTAAGAACACAGAACAGATTGCATGTCTCACCACATATGAAGTGTGTGACCTTGGCCTAGTCACCTTTCTGTACCTCAGTTTCTGCATCTGTAAATGAAGAGAATAACAGAGGCTGTCATACAGGATTGTTAGAAGGATTGATAGAAAGCACTTAGATCTCAGCCTGACACATATATTATTAGCTCTTATTATATGAAGAAAAATAAAATTAGCACTGAAGCTAGAGAGTGAAGTTGGTGGCTGTGGAGATGACTGAGGACAGTAAGGCTTAGATTTGGAAAACCATGATTTTTGACTCTTGTCTCTGCCGCCTACTCTGTTATCTTAGAAAAAATATGTAACCTCTCTGATTCTCAGTTTTTGTGTTTTTGGTTTTGTCAGTCTGTAAAATAGAGATAATCCTACCAACCATGTGGGTTTGAGATAGAATGAGTTGGACAGAATGAAATAGCACTGGTAAAACTCACAGTGGTCCTGCACAGAGAATATGTAATTCACGACTCTGTTTCTTCTTAATCCCTAAACTGTGGTTGACAGAGAGGCCTTTCCTAATCTCCTAGACGGGAATACATTGCTCTGCCATCCCTTATCCATGGGGGATACATTTGTTCCAAGACCCCCAGTGGATGCCTGAAACTACAGATGTACTGAATCCTATAGGTTTTCCATATACATACATACTATGATAAAGTTTAGTTTACACGTTAGGCACAGTAAGAGAATATACAGGTTACCAGCAGCACTACTCTGGTGCTTTGGGGACATTATTAAGTAAAATAAAGGTTATTTGAACACAAGCACTGTTGATACTGTGAGAGTCGGTCTGATAGGTAGCAAATGTAGCGTGGACAAAGGGATGATTCGCATCCCAGGCAGGATGGGGCGGCAAGGCGCGAGATTTTATCAGGCTTCTCAGAACAGCATACAATTTAAAACTTATGAGTTATTTCTGGAATTTTCCATTTAACATTTTCAGACCATGGTTGACCACAGGTATCTGTAATCACAGAAAATGAAACCCTGGATCAGGAGGGACTACTGTATTGAGAAGGCTGTGGGCATTCCCATACGGCCCAAGTCTCTCCAAAGACATGTCCAGGGAGTTGATATCAGCACCAGTCTTTTACTTTTGTCATTAAACAGAGTTTTCCTCCCCAAATAAGACTCTCTAGAAGTAAAAAGAAACAAAACTATTTTTATTATTACTATTATTATCCCCATTTAAAGATGAAAAACGTAAGTCACAGAGAGATTAACTGGCACAAAGTCATAGAGACAGAATTTTTTGGACATAGGGTTTGAACCAGACAGTATGGCATTTGTTCCATATGTTGTGCTGCCTATTATGTGTCTGGCACATCATAGTCACTCAATAAATACTTGTGTAAATGAATGCATCAAAGTAGAGGCAATGAATAATTAAATCTAGACTACCACGTGAATGTAAGTGTGGTACATATCATTACGGAGATGGGTACATAGGGAAAGAATGGGGGAAGCCACCTACATCAGTTTGAAATACAAATTAGGGCTTGAGGACTAAAAAGAATTTTCAGTAGCCAGAATGCCGTTTTGATTCCTTTCTTTGATGATTTGAAATACTGACAATTAAAAAAAAAAAAAAAAAAAGAAATACTGACAATTGACCTTTAGAAACAAAAGAGTTTACAGTTGTACACAATAAAAACCATATCTCATATCAAAGACCTTACAATATGGAGATGCTCAAGAACTGCATTTATTCATGGGGTCCTCCTATATAATATATATTCAGGACTTACAGTATTCTATTATTTTAGGAGAAGGAATAACAAAGCTAAGGCATTATTCCTTCTGATAAAGCAATAGAAGGGAATTCGAAGCCAAAGAATAGCATAAGTAAAGCAAAAATATATGAATAAACAACATAAAAATGCAAGAATTTTGAAATGACTGAGTGTGGAAACACTGATGTCACTCTTACAGAGTTCAGAGCAACACCTAGGGACCAGTTTCCATGGACCTGCTTTCAGTTTAAGCAGCTCCAGCTCTTCAGTTGTTTTCTCCATTCTGCTCTCAACGAGGCTAGCTACTGAATAAGAGAAACTGTTGGAGGCATGGGGCACGGCATATTTTCTCCAGCCCTTGAAGTAAACATTCATCCTTGCCAAGCAGAGAAACACTGGACCTAGTGTTCATGTCAAAAATGTATTATATAATAAGTCAGTTCTTGGCTTTCTACAACAGCCTTTTAGCCCATCATCAATGCTTATGGTACAAATTTAAATAGAGATTATGCAAATACCTACAATACAAGGATGCCAACATAAATTCTATGGTGTTTCTCAAAGCAGAGCAGTACCAGAAAAGGCATGGCTTTCAATTTAATTGCATTAAAATTGGTCTCTTTTGGCATATTTTCTTGGAAATGAAAGGGAAATAAAATTGTATTTTCTTTATTGTGGGTTTTTTTTTTGTCTCAAAATTGCATGATATTATAGAAACAACTCACCACTTGTGAAAAAAGACCCAAACCAATTTCAAAATATTTCATAGATATTAAATATCAGAACTTGAATCTAAGTTCCATAAAATGGTCAGTGAAGAATACATAGAAGAACATAAAATTATCACCTATATTGGATAGGAAATGAGTCCTAATAATTAAATCTGTGTTGATGGCAAAAGCATTTTGTTCTTTTGAAACATATAAATGACAACTAGTCAACATCTACTGACCATTCTTAATTTTTCTCTTCCAGTATGGTTGTCTCAGGAAATAGGTTTTACAGATATAATGGTTTACATAGTTATACGTTACCACCTGAACACAGCCATGCACACAGACTTGCCAGTATGCATCAAAATGACATTTCAGTTCTTATTTCTTAGGGTCTCTTCCTGCAATCAAACGTAAGTACATTCTTCATCTGTCTTTAGGAAAGCATTTAGCTATAAAAGTCCAGACTCAGCAAGGAATTTCACAATAGAATGATAAAAATATCAAAAGGTAAGAACCTTGTTTTTCATAATACCCTCAGAAAGATTTTCTTCATCTAAAAAATACCATCTCATAAAGAAAGCAAGCTCAATGGTTCAAGCAATAGGTTGAGTTCTTGTATCACTTTCAAAATATGAGGAACTAGCAGACAAATGTAGTAGCAATAATTTATTTTTGAAGCATGGATAATGTGATTTTCCTACTTTTTTTTCCAAAAGAAAAAACAATCAGCTGAGATTTCAGGACGTATAATTGAAAGCTTTTTTCTCCTATTGGCAATATAAAGTAGAAACTGAGACAAACCTATACTAACTAGGATATACTCCACCGCTTTGTAAAAAGTTTCCTTCCTTTTACAAGGCCAGATGGTAAAATGCAAGCACCTACTACACACACACACACACACACACACACACACACACACACACACACACACACACACACACATATTTTTTGCCAGTGCTACCAAAGATGGCTGTTATGTTATTTCATAAAAGTGCCTGATTTGTTCTCTTTCTGAAGGGTAAGGGGTCCCTTTTGGTTGAATGACTCCAATTTGTGTTGACTCATTCAGCAGAAGAGTTAAATAAAAGAAAGCTTTACTCATGATGCCACTGACTTCAAAATCCATTTTATAATCCTTAAAATTTCATTGAAAAACATTCTTTCTCTTTTGTGCTGTCAGAGAAACCTTGCTGCAGTTAGTTACATTTCTAACATCTAGTGCTGCTTCAGTGACAGGGTCTTGCTGATGGAGCCATTCCAACTGGACTGGAAGGCATGGTGCCTGAGCCTCTGTGCTCGTTTGCGTGGTGACCTCCTCACTGAAGGTTGATGAGTTGTTTTTTATTTTTCATGTTTCTCAGAGACAGAATGAATACCATAAGCTCTCAGGAGATGATTTTAATTTAAATTATTTAAAATCATTATCACTGGTGAGTTTTACATAACTGTATCCTTCAATGGTGTACCAGCATGTGTGATTTTTCTAACTGGAGAGTTAATATATATGTACACACACACACATACAGCTTTGCTTTAATAAAGCTTGGTAGAGTTACTTCAAAGAGGAACAAACATAATGGAGATAGTAATTTTGTGACAATTCTTTCCAACTGGTAACACAGGTAATTTATTTTAGGAACAGTGTATCACAGCCACTATACTGTACCTCCTCACTAGAATTAAAGCCCCAAATGATGATGTAACTAACAAGAAATCAGAGATTGTTCTGTCTTGTTTACCATTGTACCAGCCGCACCTAGAACAGCAACTGGCACACAGTTATTATATGTTTTTTCTCAGTCATTAATTCAGTGAGTATTTATTGTTTTGCCTACATGTACAAAATACTGCATACAGAGGTGATAATTAGTAGTGAAGAGACAAAAATGATCTGAGTTTACCATGAGGCAATGGCAGATAGGAACAAAAAAAATCAATTAAAATAAAATGTGATAAGTAATCTGATTGAGAATAGTTATTATAATGTGAATCAATGATTTCACAATTCCTTTAACATATTGCAAAATCCTCTATTAAACTATTCAGGCATGTTTTTGGTATTACATGATTTATTTTTCTTCCTATGACTTTAGCAAATTCACCTACAAGGTGAATTTCTCATGGTCAATTATGGCCTTGAAAAATATTTTTCTCTCTTCTGGTTTTCTGATTATTATTAAAATTCTTATTAAAATATATGCTTATTCTAAGAACAAGTTATAACATTCATAAACATATTTGTACCTAATAAAAGAGCACTTAAATACTTAAAGCAAGTATTAACAGACATAAAGGGAGAAACTGACAGTAATACAATATAGTAAGGGACTTTAAATACCCCACTTACATCAGAAAAAAAAAATAACGAAAAATAACGAAACAGTGGCCTTAAATGAAACATTAGATCAAATGAACTTAATTGATATCTACAGAATATTTCATCTAAAAACAGCAGAATACACGTTCCTTTCAAGTATACATGGAATTTTCTCCATGATAGATCACATGCTAGGCCATAAAACAAGTCTTGATAAATTTTAAAAGACTGATATCATATCAAGCATCTTTTCTGACAACAATGATAGGAAACTAGAAATCAACTGCAGGGAGAAAACCAGAAAAAATCACAAACACTTGGAGATTAAACAACATGCTACTAGGAAACTAATGGGTTAATGAATAAATCAAAGAGGAAATTAAAAAATACCTTGAGATGAATGAAAACAGGAACAAATATTTCCAAAATTTATGGGGGCACAGCCAAAGCAATTCTAAGTAGGAAGTTTATAGCAATACAGGCTTACCTCAATAAATAAGAAAAATCTCAAAAACACTACCTAACTTTCCACCTAAAGGAAAGAAATTAGAAAAAGAAGAACAAACAAAATGCAAAGTCAGAAGAAGGAAGGAAAAAATAAAGATCAGAGTAGAAATAAATAAAATAAAGACCAAAACAACAATAGAAAAGATCAATGTAAGAGATGATTTTTTAAAAAGGTAAACAAATTGATAAACCTTTAGACAGATTTATCAAAAAAATAGAGGGCCAAAATAAATAAAATTAGAAATGAAACAGGGAAAGTTAAAACTGATATCACAGAAATACAAACAATCATAATACTATGAAGAGTTATATGCCAGCAAATTTGACAACCTAGAATAAATGGATAAATTCCTAGAAACATACAATTCTCCAAGTCTGAATCAGGATGAAATAGAAAATCTGAACAGATCAATGCCTAGTAATGAAATTTTTTTTAAAAAAGAGAAATAATGAGCTAGAGCCTTAATAATTATTAAAATATATGCATTCTCTATAATTTTAAAAGTTTGATCCATCAACAGATGAATTGAAAAAGAAGATGTGGTAATATATACACAAAGAAATACTACTGAGCCATATAAAGAATGGAATTTTGCTGTTTGCAACAACATGAATGGACTTGGAGGGCATTATGCTAAGTGAAATAAGTCAGACAGAGAAAGACAAATACTGTATGATATCTCCTACATGTGGAATCTAAAAACTACAACAAGCTAGTGAATATAAAAAAAAGAAGCAGACTCACAGATACAGAGAACAAACTAGTGGTTTCCAGTGGGGAGAGGTAAGTGAGGAGGGGTGAAATAGGAATAGGGGGTTAAGAGATACAAACTATTATCTACAAAGATATATTGAGTAAGGATACAAAGATAAGGATACAATATATCCTTATACAAAGATAAGGATATATTGTATAACACAGGGAATATAGTCAATATTTTAGAATAACTATAAATGGATTAAAAACTTTTAAAATCGTGAATCACTATAATGTACACCTATACCTTATATCATATTGTACATCAAGTATACTTCAATTAAAATTTTTAATTAAGAAAAAAACAAAAACAAAAGTTTGGTTTTCACACACGAATATACAAACACATCTATTTGTAAGCAATGGCTCTTAAAGATGAACATACATATACCCTTCTCTAAACAACATTATTCCTTAAGTTGCTAAATTGTTTTATATGCATATAAGAATGAATGTAGTAATACTATGTGAAATAGCCAAAATCTAGGAAAGCCCAAAATATACATTATAATAAAAAATGTTTAAGTTTTTATATAATTTTACACAGCAAAGTGAATGAACGAATATTCATACATGGAATAACATAAATACATCTTAGAAAAATAATTCAAACAATATTGAATAAAAAAAGATAAACTCAGAAGGCTATGACGGTATATCAGTTTTATAAAACTGAAAACGGCAAAATCAATTTTATATATTTTAAGTTGTATAATGTTTTTGAAAAGTTTGTTTTTTAAAAAAGCTAGGAAATAGTAAATATAAAATTCACAACAGTGGTTATCTTAAGGAGTTGCAAGGATCAGAAGAAAATACACTAATAGTAACACTGGCATGGATAACGATTTACTTACCAAATTCCATGGTGGGTTTACCAGTAAGTTCTATTATGATGCTTCATAATTTTTACATACATTATATAATGGACATTGCTAATGTTTTGCCCATTTCTCTTCAGATCCCACTTATGTTTCTTTATGCTTCTTTTTAGACTTTTGTATCTTATTGATTATAAAATCTCTGAAGTATACTGCCTTTGATGACTGCCATTAGCCTAATAGAATCACTTTGGCTAAATACACCAGAAGAGAACCAGAAGTACCTGAGAGTTCCTTTCTTCCTGGGATGGCCCTCAGCCAATACAGAAAAATCAATGAAAAGAGAAACTGGTTCTATTGGATGTTCCTCCCCTATCTCCTTTGCTGGCTCTAAGACCTCCAACCTTAGAATAAGTTAGGTTCTTAGTCTTTGGTCTTCTTCCCTTGGTTATCTATACCCGGTACTTGCATGAACACATAGACTGTCACGGTTGTATGATCATGATTCTCAAAATCATATCTTTTGCTTAAAACTCCATACCAGACCCCCGACCTGTATATCTGGCTGCCTAATTAACATCTATTGGATGTTCAATAGGCCCTACAATTTCAACAAATCTCACAGTTAGAACCTAGTATGATACTTCTCCTAAACTTACATTCTTAACAATGTTCACATTTCAGTATATTCTCCCAGCTCCTATGCCAAACCATCATAAAACGTTGGCACTTCTTCAGGAAGGGTTAACTCATTAAACCAGGGTTGTTCAAACCCTACACATTCCAAAGAAAGGCTTGTCTTCAGGACTGGTCCTTGGATGGCTCCTAGGAAATGAGCTCTTTACTCTTGTAATATTCTGCTTGATAAGACCATTTTTGTATGCCTCTGACTTTGGGTTATGCTGCACCCATTTTACCAGATAAGTCTGTCCTAACAATGTGATTTATGGTGTATTGGTCAGGGTTCCCCAGAGAAACAGAGCCAATAGGATATAGAGAGAGATATATAAGAGGAGACTTATGACAGAAATTTGCTCACCTGGTTATGGAAGCAGAGAGGTCCCATAATCTTCCATCTGCAAGCTGGAGAACCAGGAAAGCCAGTGGTGTAATTCAGTCCGAGTCCAAAGGCCTGAGAATTAGGGAACCGATGGTGTGAGTCCCGATCTGAGTCCCAAATCTCAAGAACCAGGAGTACCAATGTCTGAAGGCAGAAGAAGATGGATGCTTCAGCTCAAGCAGAGAGAGCTAATGTGCCTTTCTCCTCCTTCTTCTATTCAGGCCCTCAACAGATTGGATGATCCTGCTGTCATTGGTGAAGGAGATTTCTTCAACTCAGTCTACTAATTCACAGCCTAATCTCTCCCAGAGACACACTCACAGACAGATTCAGAAATGTTTACCAGGAATATATCATGGATTGAAAGGGTCAGTATTATAAAACCATCAATTCACCTCTAATTGATCTATATGATAAATACAGTCTCAATCAAAATCAAAGACCAAGAAGAGCCAAGATGGTCTTGAAGAAGAAAAATAAAAATGGAAAATAACTGTATAATAAAGTCATTATAAAGCTACAGGATAGACACAGAGAAATAGACCAATGAAATAGATGGTCAACAAAGAGACTACTTGTATATGATGCAGCAGAGGAATGATGGTATGTTCAATAAATGTCGATTGGACATCATTTAGAGAAATGTACTTTCACCTCTACCTCACAATATACACAGAAATCAATTCTAGATGGATAATAATCTAAATGTTAAAGAAAAAAGGATCTTCTTCAAGGTATCATAGAAGAAAATCTTCATGATTTTAAGGTAATCAAAGTTGTCTTAACCAAGAAAATATTACTAATTGGAAAGGAAATTAGAAAAGCTTGTCCATCAAAAA
Organism: Neophocaena asiaeorientalis asiaeorientalis; assembly: GCF_003031525.2. Classification (NCBI taxonomy): domain Eukaryota; kingdom Metazoa; phylum Chordata; class Mammalia; order Artiodactyla; family Phocoenidae; genus Neophocaena; species Neophocaena asiaeorientalis. The sequence goes on from NW_020185322.1 coordinate 3,005,461, forward strand.
ATACCCTTTATAGGATAAAAAAAGCAAACTTAATAGAAAAATGGGTCAGGGACTTGAACAGAGGATATTCAAATGGGCAAAATGTACAGAATTTGGAGAACATATGGATCTGACATACTTATGAACTAAAGGTGAGAAGTTAAATTGCTTCTATGATTTGGAAAACTGTTTGGCATTATCCACTAAAAAGTTGAACACATACTTACTCTATGACCTAGCTAGTGATGGGCATATCTGTGGAAGTACACTTTAGGCACAGAGAACTGTGAATCCAAAGACCTTAAGACAGCTGAATACCTGATGCATTCAAGCAACAACAAAGAGGCTGGTGTGGTTTTTTTTTTTCCTTCCCTCTCACCCTCCTCCCATTGGAGTGTAAAGGACTCATCTGACTCACCTTGTTCACTGAGGTCTTCCCAGCAGTTAGGTGGATAACATAAAAGCTCACTAAGTGTCCGAAGGAATGAATGAGTGAGAGAATACATCCAGTTTCCTTTTTCTTTTGTTTTTTTGGCTGCACCTTGAGGCATGCGGGATCTTAATTTTTCTACCAGGATCAAACCTGCATCCCCTGCAGTGGAAGCACAGAGTCTTAACCACTGAACCACCAGGGAAGTCCTGAGAATACATCCAGTTTCCTGGCTTTTCATTAGCACATCTCTGTTCTTTTATTAAAAGCATAAATCTTTATAATGATCCAAATAACAAAGAGATGAAAGCTTCTGCCCCAGGTTCATATTTCTTAAAGTGTTTTTGGTGGGTCATTGGTTCCACAAATGCTCACCAAAAAAAAAAGTCTCACAATCATATGTGGAAACTTTGCTTACTGTGTCTCCCACTTAGAAAATCACACTGTACTTTAGCAGATTAAAATGTTTTTGAAAGCATATAAAATATAAAAGTTGCAGAATTGAGAAGTTCTTGCAACTAAAACATACTCCCGTTATAACTATTCAAGTATTTTCTAGATGGAGTTGACCCTGGAACCATTTTTATTTAATGTCTCTTAACATTCTGAGGAAGCCAATGTTCCACCATAAACTTGGGGAAATTAGGAGAACACTGAAAAACAAGCCTTGCTCTGAAGGGTTCTGCTGAGGTGATGCAGAGTAAAGATCAAAGATGACTCTAAGAAGAAACATGTAACATGATGAGGAGTCAAAAGGACCTTTCTTCTTGTCCCTCTCCTTTGGAGATGTTTTAGGAGTCACATGGCTTAAAAAGGGAAAAATGGGTAAATGCAGCACAGAACAAAAAAGTAAATGAAACATAGTGGCAGGATTCCCACAGAGCCAGTTCTAAAACACTGCATGTTTTCAGTAACCATAAAAACATCTAAATTCAAACTGAAAGTGCCACGTTCTCTTGAGACAGCATCAAGTGCTTGGTATCTTCTCCTGGAGTTCTTGTTTAACACACCAAGAATGCAGATTTTTTTTTTTTAATAGCCAGAATAAAACATAAAGTAAGGACAAAAAGGAGTGGGAGAATCACTGGTGATTCTCCCCATATCTGACTATTTGTCGTGTGGCTGAAAGAGCATTTGGTGACAAATGACTCCTGTATTTCTCCTTTTCTCATAATATGACTCAAAAATTGGTCCCACATTTCACAAGTGTTCCCCATATATTTTCAAGTCCAATATTGCCTTTTCTGAGATGTGACTCTGGTTACATTCAGAATCAAGGCCTCCCTATAAGATTAAGCATTCTTAATACCAAGCTTTGCTACCAGAAAAAAAAAGAGAAAAACTTTCTATTTTACTCAGCATTGCATAAACAAGTCGTATCTAATTCTCTGAAGTGAAAGTGCCATAAAAGATATATACATATACGTTTTTTCAGCTAAATTGGTGCCATAAAGCTGTATTACAAATATGAATAATGCTTTTCTGCAGTGATATTTAGGGCTATACAAATACTGTTTAGAGATATTTTGGTTTCTTCTACCTTTGCAGGATAAGACATTAAAGGAAATCATTACTATATTTTATTGAAGTTAAAACTGTTGGGTTATAGCATTTTTAATATGGTAACCTAGGCCAAGTACTGAATCTAGCATTTATTTTATTGCTTTTGACATGTCTTGTTTAAAGGCTCTAAGAAATGAAAAATTCCAATGAAAGCCATATTGAATTTTATTGATATAATTTCTATAAAGCAAAATCTCCATAAAAATTTATGTCACTTCATTAAATGAGACGATAGGAAATGGAATTATTCTTGGAGAAATTTTTATATGGTCAATCAGGTACAATTAAACTATCATCTAGTAGATATCTTTATACTACTGGAAATTACAGGATGTGTTTTCAGAAGTGTTTGGTTGATGTCTTTTTATTCTACAGAGAACTTAATGACAGTTATTACAACATGCCACACTGCACTGATTGTACTAAAGCAATTCAATAATATACAGTTAAAACGTTATCTAGGATCTATAAAGAATATAGAAATTCTCCTTCTATCTTCCCATGGTTCAATGGTTCTGAAAGGTGTCTGTATGTTATGTGATAAGGAAAATTGTTATGTTATTAAAAGTTCTATAGAGAGCTGTTGCTGTAATCCCAGTAAATGTTCGATGTATATTATGTTGAACTGTATTAAAAATTAAGTTAGTAGAGACATAAACAGTGAAATTCCACAGTTTGCCTCCAATCAAACTTATTGTGCATTTATCTATCAAACAGGTAATTTCTTGGGCTTCCCTGGTGGCGCAGTGGTTGAGAGTCCGCCTGCTGATGCAGGGGACACGGGTTCGTGCCCCGGTCCGCGAGGATCCCACATGCTGTGGAGCGGCTGGGCCCGTGAGCCATGGCTTCTGGGCCTGCGCGTCCGGAGCCTGTGCTCCGCAATGGGAGAGGCCACAACAGTGAGAGGCCCACTTACCGCAAAATTAAAAACAAACAAACAAACAAAACAAAACAGGTAATTTCTTATTGGCTAATAACTGGCTACTTTTGCCTGTTAAGGAAAACTTCTCTTATGTATCTGACCTATGATATCAACGTCTTAAGGATCTGTGTTCTCTTCTTTCTATGTATGTTCTTTCTGGACAATGTCATCCACCATTTTGACAGAATAAAAATGTCTCCAACATTTCCTAACTAGATCTTTATCATGAAATCCAAAAACTACTTGTCTAAATTCACTGGACAACTCCCCTTGCTCGTCCTATAAACACACCAAATTCAATTTCTTGCAACCAAATTTATTAAGGCAATCAGTGCTTGGCCCAGATGTCAGAGTGTATTCATTGGTCAGACAATTGACTAGATATGTAGAGTTATCTTGCCCTGCCTCTTAAGGGGAAGGTGGATACTTTTCTGTCCCCAACTGGGGTCATTTAGAATATACTCAGAAGTATCAGCCTCTAGAGTTATGTTACCAGATTCAGCAAAGAGAACACAGGATACCCAATTAATTTTGGATTTGGGATAAACTACAAATATGTATACATATATTTAGCATAAGTGTCCCATACTTTGCAAAATACTTAGAATAAAAATATTTATTATCTGACATTAAAAATTACCTGGACATCCTTTGTTTTATCTGGCAATCCTAACTTTAGAGAAAACCTGCATATATGCTCTTGGATTGGTTTCTAGGTAAAGCAAAAATGAACAATGAAGACGTTTGTTTTCTTGGCTTAGGTTACAAATAGTATTGTCTACATTTCAAACTCTTTCCATAATTGCGCTGAACTCTTTATAACTAAATCTTTCCTAACTTTGTTTTTTTTTTTTTTTTTGGGGGGGCGGTACGCGGACCTCTCACTGTTGTGGCCTTTCCCGTTGCAGAGCACAGGCTCCGGACGCACAGGCTCAGCGGCCATGGCTCATGGGCCCAGCCGCTCCGCAGCATGTGGGATCCTCCTGGACCGGGGCACGAACCCGCGTCCCCTGCATTGGCAGGCGGACTCTCACCCACTGCGCCACCAGGGAAGCCCAAAATCTTTCCTAACTTTTACTGATTATTTTGCTAATAGTTTAGATAATGGTTACAAAATATTTTCCATCTTAAGATTATATTTCATTATTCAGTGATGAATTTTATTTCCTTTCCCAAATTTATTCCTCTTTCAAGTTCATCCAGAAACTGGCAAGTAGAAGGATCCCCAGCATATTTAGCAATCAATTTAATCCCATCACATTTGTTATTTCTAAGGACCCAAAACTTGTTGAAAAGTCTCTATTCTGACACTCAATTCTCTATAACTTTAAAAAATCGAATATGCCTAGAACAAGAATATTCAACATCTCTTCTATTTCCTTTTTGTTCTCCACACACTTTACTGCTCCCGTCTTTGTAACTTTTAACATTTTGATCATTATGCTTCCACTTTAATGCAGCCTACGTACTCCAGTATTTGCATAATTTCCCTCTATCCCAATGACATACACTGCTGTAAAAAGTTCCAAAATTCCAGCTTCTAATAACTCTCTTCAGCCCTGAGTGATTACTGTACCTCTAATATCAACCACCCACACTGACATTTAAATCTGTGTCATCACTGACTTTTAGTTGCTTTCTCTGTGGAATCTTACTTGTACAACTAGTTTACAAGATCACTTTGACTTTTGATACAACACCACACAGAGCAAAATGTCAACTCCAAAAAATTCTCCAGGAATGAGCTATTTTTTCACTTCTTGTGATATTTTGAAACAAAAAAGCATTAGAACAGGTAGTTAGGAGTTATATTTGCTTTGAGATTATATTTACAAACACGTAATAGGTGCAAATTAACAGCAATGCACTTAAACTACTGCTGCCTTTTCAGTAATTCTATCATGTTGCTCAAGGAAACGATGACATACACTGATTTTAGGAATTTTTGAAATGAAGAAAAATATAAGAAAAAATAAAATACTTATAAATCTCTTCTTCCACTCTATTCCATGTGAAGTAATTGATCAACTTCTCTTCTCCTCTGACTATGCAATATTAAGACCAACACTTACATAAAAGTTTTAATCTTTTTTTCACATGGAATTACATTGTGAGCATGTCTCCATTTTATTAAATTATTTGGATACATGGGGTTGAATAAGTTGTGTAGTGATCTTTCATAAAGATAAATAACTATTATCTATAAGATTTTTGAAGATGTAGCTTTGACTACAATTCTGAATAATTCCTTATTAGAATGATAAATACCTGGTCAAAAGTTATGCTTTACTTAAACCTTCTGATGCATATTTACAAATTTATTTCCAGAAGGCTTGTAGCAATTACATTCTCACCAGTAGTCCATTTTAACAAGTCATATAAATAATATTTTTGTTCAGCGTTTAACAATTTTTATGTGAAATAGCATATTATTATTATTATTAATTTTTTATTTATTTATTTTGTGTTACACTGGCCTCTCACTGTTGTGGCCTCTCCCGTTGCGGAGCACAGGCTCCAGACACGCAGGCTCAGTGGCCATGGCTCACGGGCCCAGCCGCTCCACGGCATGTGGGATCCTCCCGGACCAGGGCACGAACCCCTGTCCCCTGCATCGGCAGGTGGACTCAACCACTGTGCCACCAGGGAAGCCTTATTTTATTCTTTATATTTTGTTATTTTCTCTCCTTTTGGTTTGTTCCCCCCTCCTTTTTTTTTTTCTTATTTCTCTGTAGTTTTATTTTACCTTGTTGCAGTTGTTTCAATTATAGTTTTAGTTTTCCTAATATATTTTTTATCTTTCTAATTTTATTTTGTTTTTTATTCCTTGATATTGTACTCCTCCTTTTTTTCTTTTTATCTTTTTTTTGTTTTTTTTTCCCCCACACCACAGAGCTTGCAGGATCTTGGTTCCCGGGCTAGATGTCAGACCCGAGCTCCTGTGGTGGGAGCTCCAAGTCCAAACCACTGGACTAACAGAGAACCTCAGACCCCAAGGAATATCAATCGGAGTGAGGCTTCCCAGAGGTCCTCATCTCAGCACTAACACCCAGCTCTATCCAACTGCCTGCAAACTCCAGTGCTGGACGTCTCAGGCCAAACAACCAGTAAGACAGGAATACAGCACCACCCATCAAGAAAAAAAACAAACAAAAGGAAACCACAAAAAAATATGTTACAGATGAAGGAGCAAGATAAAAACATACAAAACGAATAAATAAAGATGTAATGAAGACGAAATATGCAACCTACCTAGTAATGGTAGTAAACATGATCCAAAATCCGGAAACAGCATGGAGAAAATACAAGAAATATTTAACAAAAATCTAGAAGAACTAAAGAGAAAACAAACAGTGATGAATAACACAATTATTGAAATTAAAAATACTCTAGAAGAAATCAATAACAGAATAACTGAGGCAAAAGAACGGATAAATGAGCCAGAAGATAAAATGGTGGAAATAACTGCCAGGGAGCAGAATAAAGAATAAAGAATGAAAAGAACTGAGGACAGTCTCAGCGACCTCTGGGAAAACATGAAACACACCAACATTCGAATCATATGGGTCCCAGAAAAAGAAGAGAAAAAGAAAGGGTCTGAGAAAATATTAAAAGAGATTAGAGTCGAAAACTTCCCTAACATGGGAAAGGAAATAATAGTCAGTCAGGTCCAGGAAGTACAGACAGTACCACACAGGATAAACCCAAAGAGAAACACAAAAAGGCACATACAATCAACCTATCAAAAATTAAATACAAAGAAAAAACATTAAAAGCAGCAAGGGAAAAGCAACAAATAACATACAAGGGGATCCCCATAAGGTTAACAGCTGATCTTTCAGCAAAAACTCTGCAAGCCAGAAGGGAGTGGCAGGACATATTTAAAGTGAAGAAAGGGAAAAGATTACTCTACCTACCAAGTATTTGAATACAGTCTGAATCTAATTCAGATTCAATGGAGAAGTTAAAACCTTTACAGACAAGCAAAAGCTAAGGGAATTCAGCACCACCAAACCAGCTTTACAACAAACGCTAAAGGAACTTCTCTAGCAAGGAAACACAAGAGAAGGAAAAGACCTACGATAACTAACCCAAAACAATTAAGAAAATGGTAATAGGAACATGCATATCAATAATTACCTTAACTGTAAATAGATTAAATGATCCAACCAAAAGACACCGACTGGCTGAACGGATACAAAAACAAGACCCATACATATGCTGTCTACAAGAGACCCACTTCAGTTCTAGGAACACATACAGACTGAAACTGAGGGGATGGAAAAAGATATTCCATGCAAATGGAAATCAAAGGAAAGCTGGAGTAGCAATTCTCATATGAAACAAAATAGACTTTAAAATAAAGACTATTACAAGAGACTAAAAACGACACTAATGCTGTCTACAAGAGACCCACTTCAGTTCTAGGAACACATACAGACTGAAACTGAGGGGATGGAAAAAGATATTCCATGCAAATGGAAATCAAAGGAAAGCTGGAGTAGCAATTCTCATATGAAACAAAATAGACTTTAAAATAAAGACTATTACAAGAGACTAAAAACGACACTACATAGTGATCAAGGGATCAATCCAAGAAGATATAACAATGGTAAATATTTATGCACCCAATATAAGAGCACCTCAATACATAAGGCAA
>NW_020185322.1:3013448-3026064 GCF_003031525.2 Neophocaena asiaeorientalis asiaeorientalis
AATCAACCTATCAAAAATTAAATACAAAGAAAAAACATTAAAAGCAGCAAGGGAAAAGCAACAAATAACATACAAGGGGATCCCCATAAGGTTAACAGCTGATCTTTCAGCAAAAACTCTGCAAGCCAGAAGGGAGTGGCAGGACATATTTAAAGTGAAGAAAGGGAAAAGATTACTCTACCTACCAAGTATTTGAATACAGTCTGAATCTAATTCAGATTCAATGGAGAAGTTAAAACCTTTACAGACAAGCAAAAGCTAAGGGAATTCAGCACCACCAAACCAGCTTTACAACAAACGCTAAAGGAACTTCTCTAGCAAGGAAACACAAGAGAAGGAAAAGACCTACGATAACTAACCCAAAACAATTAAGAAAATGGTAATAGGAACATGCATATCAATAATTACCTTAACTGTAAATAGATTAAATGATCCAACCAAAAGACACCGACTGGCTGAACGGATACAAAAACAAGACCCATACATATGCTGTCTACAAGAGACCCACTTCAGTTCTAGGAACACATACAGACTGAAACTGAGGGGATGGAAAAAGATATTCCATGCAAATGGAAATCAAAGGAAAGCTGGAGTAGCAATTCTCATATGAAACAAAATAGACTTTAAAATAAAGACTATTACAAGAGACTAAAAACGACACTACATAGTGATCAAGGGATCAATCCAAGAAGATATAACAATGGTAAATATTTATGCACCCAATATAAGAGCACCTCAATACATAAGGCAAATGCCAACAGCCATAAAAGCAGAAATCAAGAGTAACACAGTAATAGTAGGGGACTTTACATCCAAATTTACCAATGGGCAGATCATCCAAAATGAAAATAAATAAGGAAATACAAGCTTTAAATGACTCATTAAACAAGATGGACTTAACTGATATTTATATGACATTCCATCCAGAAACAACAGACTACACTTTCTTCTCAAGTGCTCATGGAACATTCTCCAGGATAGATCATATCTTGGGTCACAAATGAAGCCTTGGTAAATTTAAGAAAATTGAAATTGTATCAAGTATCTTTTCTGACCACAGTGCTATGAGACTAGATATCAATTACAGGAAAAAAACTGTAAAAAATACAAACATATGAAGGTTAAAGAGTATGTTATGTTACTAAATAACCATGAGATAACTGAGGAAATCAAAGAGGAAATTAAAAAAATACTTAGAAATAAATGACAATGACAACACGACGACCCAAAACCTATGGGGTGCAGCAAAAGCAGTTCTAAGAGGGAAGTTTATAGCAATACAATATGGAAGAATCAACATTGTGAAAATGACTATACTACCCAAAGCAATCTACAGATTCTGTGAAATCCCTATCAAATTACCAATGGCATTTTTCACAGATGTAGAATAAAAAATTTCACAATTTGTATGGAAACACAAAAGACCCAAGTGGCCATGGCTCACAGGCCCAGCCACTCCGCGGCATGTGAGGTCTTCCTGGACAGGGGCACGAAGCGGCATCCCCTGCATCGGCGGGTGGACTCTCAACCACTGCACCACCAGGGAAGCCCGCCAAAGCAATCTTGAGAAAGAAAAACGGAGCTGGAGGAATCAGGCTCCCTGACTTCAGACTATACTGCAAAGCTACAGTAATCAGGACCTTATGGTTCCGGCACAAAAACAGAAATATAGATCAATGGAACAGGATAGAAAGCCCCGAGATAAACCAATGAACATATGGTCACCTTATATTGATAAAGGAGGCAAGAATATACAATGGAGAAAAGACAGCCCCTTCAATATGTGGTGCTGGGGAAACAGGACAGCTACATGTAAAAGAATGAGGGCTTCCCTGGTGGCGCAGTGGTTGAGGGTCCGCCTGCCGATGCAGGGGACATGGGTTTGTGCCCCGGTCCGGGAGAATCCCACATGCCGTGGAGCGGCTGAGCCCATGAGCCATGGCCGCTGGGCCTGCGCGTGTGGAGCCTGTGCTCCGCAACGGGAAAGGCCACAAGAGTGAGAGGCCCGCGTACTGCAAAAACAACAACAAAAAAATGAAATTAGAATACTCGCTAACACCATACACAAAAATAAACTCAAAATGGAATAAAGACCTAAATGTAAGGCCAGACACTCTAAAACTCTTAGATGAAAACCTAGGCAGAACTCTCTGAAATCAGAAATAAGAAAATAAACTATTATAATCAAATAAATATAATTTGTGAATAGTGTTTGACAAAGCACTATAAAATAGAAACATCAGAAATAGATTTAATAATCAGTACAGTTTAGTATAAGATATAGGTCATAGTATAATGCAATTATAAGGTGACTAATTTAATAAATTGTGTAAAATAACTAGATACCCATCTGAATAGCCATAAAACAATGTCCAAAATATATTAAAGTTCTAAATATAAATATTAAAAAACACATATCTACAAACTACGAGTGCTGTCTAGGGCATGAGAAATTTCTTACAAAGACAGGAAATAAAAGACTGCGCAGGGGTGGAGAGGCAGCACGTTGAAAGGAAGGCCTCTGGAGTGTGGATTTCCGGAGTTTGGAGGTAGGGTCCTGAGTGAGGGTGTGTGGATGGGGTTTAGGCCCAGCACGTTGGAGGGGGTCTCTGCGTGTAGAGGTAGGGCCCTGGGTGGGGGGCGCTCTAGTTGTGAGGAGATACGAATTCCGCATCCTCCTAGTACCTGAGTTTACTTTTACTGTGCATGACAAATTCGAAGAGAATAGACATGGCTCAGAGATTAGGTGAAAATCCTAGAGAAAAACGTAACAGACCTATGCTCACAATTAACTAAAATAATAACCATTTCATTTTATAGTCATTAAACAAATTGAATCCATTTTCAAATATTTTCCACAAATAAAGGAGTCCTATTAAAATATTAAAACAACAGCAACAATTAAAGAAACAACAATAGAAATCCAGATAATTCTAATGTTAAAATTTTTTTTAAAGTATCCTCCTCCATTCTATTTATGATGATATTGAATTTGATAACAGATTACAATTGGTTTGGTGCCAAAATAAAACTACAGGCCTATCTCATGTATCAATACTAAAATTAAAAAAAAAATCCAAACATGCAGAAAAGATATTACATTTTGACTAAGTTGGCTTTATCCTATTAATGCAAAGTGGTTCAATATTAGAACATTTATCAATGTAATTCATCAGTAACAGATTAAAGCTAAACAAAATATACGATCCTTTCAAGAGACATTAAAAAAAAGTAAAACAAAACCAAAAAAGCAAAGTCAATAAAATTTATCCATTCAAGCTATAAAACAACTTTCAGCTAATGGAATAAATGGCAATTTCCTTAACTCAATAAAAGGTGTCTACAAAAGATCCATATGAAATATTATATTCCGCAGTAAAATTCTTTGGACAGTTTTATAAAATTAGAAGTCGAATAAGAATGATTCCTACCACTACATCTATCCAGCACTGTACAAGAGTTCCTAGTCAGCTCCCTACGTTAAGATTAAAGGAAATGAAGTGTGTAATGATTAGAAAGATTTTATTCGAAGATGATGTGAGTGTCTACATAGAATTCTATATGAATTCTATATTCTATAGAATTCAAAGATTCTATAAGACAAATGATTAGAATTGTGAAGCAAGTTTGGCAATGGTGTTGCATATTATATCTTATGTGAAAGTAATCTGCATTTATAGAAACAACAAATTTGATTTTAATAAAATGTAACTCACAGCAGCACCAAATACATTATATACAAATACACATATATACACATATATGTAGAATATGTGTGTGTGTATTATATATAATCTAAGTATAAATAATTTTGTAAAAAAAAATATAAAGCCTCAAGAAATAGATTAAAATTCCAAACTATAAAGAACTGTGACACCTTTATGAATAGGAAGATTAAATGTTTACTCCCTGTCAGTTTTCCCCGAAATTGATCTAGATTCAGGACAATTTCAGGCTAAATACAATCACCATTTCCTATGGAATTTGATTAAGTTGATAACTTGATTCTAAAATTTATAAGGAAATGTAAAATTCTAATGATAGGTAAGATCTTCTAAAAGGAAAAGCTGAAGAATCTTATCCTCTCAGATATTTAGACTAATAATAAAGTTCAATTTATTAAGACAGTCTAAAAATGCAGTAAGGTTAAACAAGATAGATTTATCAAATTTGATATGTGGCAAAATCCACATACTAAATCAAAGAGGAAAAAATGAATTTTCAGTAATTGCTGCAGAAACATTGGTTGTCTATGTGGAAAAATGTGAAACTGAATCTCTACCTCAAACTATATTCTCATAGCAATCCCTAATAGATTAAGGATAAATATGAAAAACAAAACTTTAAATTTTCTTTGAAAATTTAAAACCATGTCTTTGTATCATCAAATATCATTCATCACCAAAAGAAGGTAAAAACACTAGCTATACTTTTGGAAAAGATCATTATTAAGAAAATTAAAAGAACCCAAATGAATCAATATGAGAAGGACTATGAAGAAGAAAAATCAGTAAAGAGCCTGACTAGGCATTTTGCTGAAGAGGAAATGGGAATAAATAATGTGAAAAAGTGTCCACCTGATTAATAATCAAAAAAATTTAAATTATAACAATAATATGTTATAGTTTCACATATACCAGATTGGCAAAAATAAAAATTTGATAATAACAAGTGTTGAATAGGATATCTAGCACATATATTCTGCTGATAGAAGTGTAAATTATGTATATTTCAGAAAGCAGTTAAGTATTAAAACTAAAGTTGAATAGGTATATACTTTATGACCAGTAATTTAACTGTTCAGTGACCACTCTAAAGAGACCTATGCTCATTTCCATCAAGAGACATAATGAACATTGTATACAGCATAACATTTATAAGAGCAAAAGTTGAAAACAATTCAAGTGCTAGCAGTAGCATAATTGGCAATCATACAAGGGAGTATAATACAACAGCAAAAGTATACTATAGTTATATATTTTATGACGTAAAAGGAAAAAAACAGTCACAGAAAAAAATATGTGTATATATATATATGTATATGTCTGTGTGTGTATATATGGTGTAATTCCATTTTGGGGGAGTGTAATTCCATTTTTATCTGGGTGACAAGTAAAACTAAACAAAAAAGTCATCAAATTAATTTTTATAGAGAATTATTAACACAAAATCAAGATGGTAATTACTTTCAGAGAGGAAAGACTGGGATCAAATCCAAAAGATGCCTACATGGGATTTCCAACAATACTGACAATGTTCTATTTATTCAGCTAGATACAATGCATACACATGTATTTCTTCATTAGTATTCTTTATCTGCACAAATATGTCATATCTATAGGCCAGAATAAAACAATGGTAATCAATTTTTTAAGTGAAGTATTCCTTTCCTTTAAGAAGAAAATATAAATATATTCTCAAAATGTAAGTAACATTAATGTTTTTTTGTTGTTGTTGTTTGTTTTTGCTTGGAACGAATTATTTTTGGAGAGTTTGTTGAAACTACCATAAGAAAGATTTTTTTTTTTTTTTTTTGTGGTACACGGGCCTCTCACTGTTGTGGCCTCTCCCGTTGCAGAGCACAGGCTCCGGACGTGCAGGCTCAGCGGCCATGGCTCACGGGCCCAGCTGCTCTGCGGCATGTGGGATCCTACCGGACCAGGGCACGAACCCGTGTCCCCTGCATCAGCAGGCGGACTCTCAACAGCTGCGCCACCAGGGAAGCCCAAGAAAGATGTTTTGAACAACCTGAAATAGTATCTTAAAGGGAGGTGAGTGGATTTTTTGATAGGGGACCTTTAAATTTTTGTGCCTTTAGGAGGTTTCTGCCCTCATTCTATGTCAAGAATCTGCCAACCTTTATAATGATAATTCCCTTCTAAAATCCTTATGTATTTACTGTTTAATACTCCTGACAATATCTTTATTTTATGAAGACCCCTGCCTCAAACTTAGTGATCCACTGAAAGTACATAGTTATCACGTTAGAAATCCCTACACTGAATTATAAAGTTGTTTTGCCCTAAAGAAGCAAACCAAGCCAGAGGAGAAATCAAATGCACTCTGAATCAAGAGACAAAACAGAGCTAATCACTTTGGATAGATACTCCATTGCTTGCACAGCTGGGCATGGTGTGCTCATTTTGTAAATATGCTTTGCTATTTTCTTGGTATTAGTCAGTTTGCTTGAATGGATTAGAAATTTGAAAGTTGCTTTGTCTAATGTCATGGTAAATTTGTATCCTGATAGAAGAATACTTATGTCCTGATAAGCACTGTTATTCCCTGCAGCTTCCCTCCACTGGTATTGGAAGCCAAGGGGTGAGATGCCACACAAAAGCCTAAACTCAAGATTCTAAAGTTCTTGTAGCAGGTTGGAAATTGTTAAAAATGTATTTAATCCCCTGAATTGAGTTTAATCTTCAAGGTGTTGGCATAGTGTGGCACTATAAGAGAGAGTCAGAAACAATGTATTCTTTCTTCTCTTTATAGAGGGTTCGCCTACACGTAACTTCCCCATCACCATTAGCGTCAGGAGTGTCATCAGGTATTCACCTCAAGTTTCTTTAGAATACAGGATAAGATCATACAAATATTCTGATTATTACATCTCTGACTACAAATGATATTTAAAAGGCATTTTAGGTGGCTAGAGTTGGGGGAGAGGAAAGACCATACTGTTCAGAGCATAGGAGGTGGAGACAACTTTTACCAAACATGTGAATTGCCTTCATGGGTAACAATCACCTCAATGATAACAGAGAACGTATGGCAGATTGCTTTTCCCCTGGAAGTCCATAATAATATCTCCTACCCCACATGTTCTTCCAGAACCTTGCACCTCCATCAACAAGAGGTGGAGTCTAGGCTTCCTCCCTCTTGAAACTGCAGAGATGCTTGTGACTGCCTCCACTAATAGATACAGGGAAAGTATCACTAGGTGACTTTGGAGGCTGGAGCGTAAAAGGCAACACGGTTTTCCACCTGGCTCCGTCTTGGGATGCTCACCTTTGGAACACACTCCAGGAGAAGCCCAGGCCACCTTGGAGTCTCACGTCAAATAGAACAGAGGCCCCCAGTCCTCAGCTCTATCTGATCTTCCAGACAACAGCCAGTAATTAGCAACCGATGGCTGAGTAATTCAAATTGGAAGCTGACCCTCCAGCCCTCTGCTGAAGCTGCTTTAAGCAGAGCTGAGTCTTTCCCACCAAACCTGACCACATCAAAAATCTGTGAGCAAAATAAATAATTGTTGTTATTTCAGACTACTCAGTTTTAGGATGGTTTGTTGTGTACCAGTATATAACTGGAACAGAAGTCCACAAATCATGGCTGGGTAGAAATGAATAAAGAAGTGGTTTCAGGAAAGAAGAAAAAGAAAGAAAGAAAGAAAGAGAGAGAGAAAGAGAGAAAGAAAGAAAGAAAGAGAGGAAGAAAGAAAGAAAGAGAGAGAAAGAAAGAAAGAAAAAGAAAGAGAGAGAGAAAAAGAAAGAGAGAAAGAAAAAAGAAAGAAAGAAAAAGAAAGAAAGAAAAAGAAAGAGAGAGAGAAAGAAAGAAAGAGAGAAAGAAAAAAGAAAGAAAAAGAAAGAAAGAAATGGAAGGAAGGAAGAAAGAAAGAAGGAAAGAAAGGAAGAGAGGGAGGGAGGGAGGGAGGAAGGAAGGAAGGAAGAGAGAAAAAAAGAAAGAAAAAAACATTTGATGGGCTTTGAAGGAACTCTACAATCAAAGTTTAAGTTCTTCAAAGAAAACATTCTGTGGGACCATTTGAAGAGGTTATTCAAAGCAAGCTTTGAATTAAAAACGTAACTGAGAAAATAATTAGATTATTTACTTATGCTTTAATGGAGATTCTTTGGATGAATTGCTATCCTAAGTTCTCCTTTGAAGTAGGGATCAGCAGTGCAGATAAAGCCTTCTAAAACTTCTTGGCAAGGAAAATGTCAGTAATTATTGAGACATAATGAATTCCTCTTAACTTCTGGAGGGTTGAAACTGTGGCACCGCTGAATATAATGTGTAAATTATCATTTTTACAAAGATCTTATTCTACACACATTAGTAATTTAGAGAGTTTAAATTTTTTATAAATTGTGAATGGAAGTCAAACAAGACTCTCTACTTGCTCTACTTGGGTAAAATTTACTTCCTGAAAAGCAGATTACTGAGTATAGAAATGAGTTTTTAAGACTGCTGACCACTTACTTAACACATATATGGTGAAGGTAAAAGCTGTAGGGGATCTAATCCCTGAATGTTAGGAAAGATGTATAATATTCTTGGGCATTTTTAAAAAGCATTTTATAATATTTCACAGCATATACTTATTTATTTGTTTGCTTTAAGAGAGCCTATTGGATTCTATGGGTTCTAAGCTGCCTCTGGTAAGTACACCTCCCTAAAATTTTCTTTGCTTATATTGATGCAACTCTAAAGACAACAATTTCTCTCTATGGCTCACCCCACTCCCTCAATGTGGACCAGAAACTCAGAGAGGAATTATGGGAAGGATGATGTTGGATAGTTAATGGATACCTGGAGGTCCTTCTGTTCTACTTGATTCAACTCAGGATAATACACCAAGGATAGAATGGAATTGTTCTACTTATAGGTAGTTTCAAACGTAAAAGATGTGAGAAATAAAGGAATGTGAGGACAGGATATCAAGTAGATCAATTATATAAGCACAAAATCAATGTCCTACTGCTCACACTTTGAGGGATTTTTGTTTTATTTAGGTTCACTTAGGTTTGTACAGTAGCGACCATCATGGATTTATGCTGCTTCATCCTTGTTTTCCTGACCATGTAATGTAATGACATGAGTGATTTTGGTGGCACAGCCTAGTTCCATAGCATAGAATGAGTTAAATTGGTCTTCATGGGAACAAGCCGTGAATCGCAAAATCATTAGTATAGAATTTCAGCAAACTGTACAAATATAGAACTTTGGAAGGATCCTCAATAGAGTCAAATCTATGGTATAACACACTTTTTTATTATAAAATTTTATACATATATACATATAGGTACATATATCTATCTCTACATTTATATCTAAATCTATCTATTCACCTTTGTCTATTATCTATATTTTTCCCATGCTGATAAAAAGACACTCTAATGAAAGATTATATTTCTTGAAAAAGCAATTCTTCATCCTTCAAACAAGAATTAAAATGGTGGCACCTCTCCCCAATCAATGTAATTTGATTAAGCTAAGGCATTTTGAAAATGGACATTTGTAAACAATTAGTAAACTATATAGCATTTAGATGTGGTACATATAATTTAATCCATAGAGTAAGATGCTTTAAAATGGGTGTATTATTTATTTTTTTAACGTCAGGATACTTGAAAAGTATCCATGGATTTAATTTAAGAGAAGTAATACAAAATATTTTAAATTTTAAATTGAGTTAGATGTATATTCACATAAAACTATAAACAAAGTATAGAACAAAGTATTAGACATACAGTCAGCTCACAATTGCATTTCTTTTTCTTTTAAAATTTTGGCTAACTAAAGTCAATGAAAGTTTAATTATTTGTGAATATTGTTTATTTTCAAAAGCACATGTGCTAAAGAGTATATATATTTATGCATTTTCAAAAAGCTTCAGCTGGCTGATTTCTTCATGGAATGTTGAGGGGACACAGATAAATCCCCAAAGTGATGCTAATTTTTAAATTAAATACACATAAATTAATCCACATAACTCTGGGAGCAAAATACTTCTTAGAAAATGCATGGAATTCATTATGAGCCATTAAAGAAGCTAGTAATTACTAGCAGTGAGAACAATTTATAACATGAACTTATACTTTTTTTCTATTTTGTAATGATGTAGTACTTAGATTTAGAGAATCTAATTGCTTCTTGTAGTATTTTCTTAAAAGAATAATTTTAAATTTTCTGTCCTTGTATGAAAAAGAAAATTATACTAAAGTTTCAAGATACAGAGCTTTGAATAGAGAACTTTTGACATGAATATCATTAAAGCTGAAGTAACCTTATAATCTCAGTCTTTTGTTACTTTAATAATTAACTCTCTCTCATGGACTTGCCTAGAGCATATTGCATGAGTGAGCTTAAACATTAATTTGCTTGCCTCCATCATAATGATAGCTACATTTAATGTCTATAACAGGCTACATCCTCTCACAGGTATGTCACTTACATTATCTCAGTTGCTCTGAGTTACATCAAACCTCTAAGCTCTGGTGCTTCCACATGTAGATGAGAAGAGACAGTAATTTGCTCTTCATCGGAGATCAACAAACTATGGCTCGTGCTCCAAATATGCCCATCACCTGTTTTTGTAATTAGAGTTGCATTGGGACACAGCCACACCCATCATTTACATACTGTCTATGGCTGCTTTCTCTCAACAGTGGAAGAATTGAGTATTTGCAATAGAGACGATATGCAGCGCAAAGCTAAAGATATTTACTATCTGGCCCTTTACAGAAAAAAAAAATCTGCTGATCCTTGCTCTAGGTCACTCAGTGAGAACTGCCTTTCAAATCCAGGGTTTTCTGATGCCAATGTCAGTGCTTTTTTCAACTGTATCATGATGCATGCCAAAGGTGAAAAAAAAGTTAAGGGTGGGGAAGTAAGGAATAAACTTACTCAATTTTTTTGTTTTTTAACTATTAGCCTTGATGATCTATAAAACGAGGGTTTGGGATTTAAATTCTGTCTTAGAAATGTATCACCATTATGAATCTAGACCAAGCATGTAAATATTCATGAACTCAGACACATCATTTCAAAAATGGAAATAATAATACCTGACTTCCCTACACTCAAGGGTCTGGGATGGATGGGCTCTTTATAACTCTATTACCTACTTTTCTGTAATTGTGATTCCCATGCCAGACCAATGGCAGGTCTGATTCACTTAACTGGAAATGATGTAAAATAGCGTGAAATATTGTTTTTAATCTGCAATGCAGATGAACTGTGCCCAAACATACAAAGTAATAGATATATTACATTCTTATGACCCATAGTGGTTCATTCAGTGCAATTCAATGGAATACAGAAAGTATTTTTGAGGATTTTTCCAGCATTTTGTGAAGCCCTCTAGGGGCTCATAGAATTAATATTTGCATAGCTGATGTAATGTTTGAGTCACTTTTGCATATGTCACTTCTTTTGAATTACCCGTGTACGCAAACACATACGATATACAAATAAGCATGGCCTACTTAATCTAATTAAAATTTAATAAGCAGGTACAATGTATAAATTATTATGCTAGATGCTAGGCATCAAATGTTTATATTCTTGAAAGGAAGGCAGAGCATGAAACATACTTTTTAAAACAATACTACACAAAAACGTATAATAAAGGTAATCAGGGCACTATGACAGACCCAGTTAAAGAAACTGACATAGTGGGGCTTCGTTGGTGGCGCGGTGGTTGAGAGTCCGCCTGCCGATGCAGGGGACGCGGGTTCGTGCCCCGGTCTGGGAGGATCCCACATGCCGCGGAGCGGCTGGGCCCGTGAGCCACGGCCGCTGAGCCTGCGCGTCCGGAGCCTGTGCTCCGCAACGGGAGAGGCCACAACAGTGAGAGGTGCACGTACCGCAAAAAAAAAAATTAAATAAAATAACTGACATAGTGGATTTGAACAGGGAAAGAGTAGAAGTGTGCCAGTTCAGAGCAAAGGTTCCTCAACCTCAGTGCCTCAGCACCACTGACATTTTGGGCTGGATAATTCTTTTTGTGTTCTCCTGTGCACTGTAGGATGTTTAGCAGCATCCCTAGCTTCTACCCTCTAAATGCCAGTAGTAGCCCTATGTTCCCAATTGTGATAGCCAAAAATATCTCCAGACATGATCGAACGTCTCCTAAGGGGCAAATCACTCCTGGTTCAGGACCACAACGTAACAAATGGATTGGAATGAGCAAGGTCAAAGATGAATGTAGGAAATGAAATTAGATTAAATGGCTATTTTAGTCACCCAGATGAGAAATGAGCAGAAGAGGGAATGATATAAGGTTATATTCTGGTGGGAGAATATATAGCACTTGATGGATTGAAAGTGGACTGTAAAAGAGTTTCAAACCCTAGCAGAAAGAAGTATCAGTAGGGGAACCTGTTATAAAGTCTAACTTAATGGCAATTCTGATTCATTTGATATGAAAAGGGGCCCAGGAACATAGATTTTAACAAACATCGCATTTTGAGAAAAAACAGATGTAATATTGGAGTGCTATTAGAAAACAGGGCCAGAAATGAGAGACTAGCCTAGTTGGACGCAAATCATAATTAGAATGATTGAACAAGAAATTGTAGCAAAGTAGGATATACCCACTTGCCTGATGAATTAGGGCACTTGCTTCTTTCTCAGAGGTAAATGTCTAGAGGCAATGGCTTATGAGATGCTTCTTTCTGGAAATCTGTAAAGTTATGCCATCTTTAAATTTGAGTCAAGGATTCTCCAGGTCTGGGTTACCTGGGTTACTACACTGATTGTAATCATTCCAGGAAAAATATTATATTTATATAATATAAATGTTTATATATATAACCTACAATTGTCAAAAATGATTGTGTCGGGCTTCCCTGGTGGCGCAGTGGTTGAGAGTCCGCCTGCCAATGCAGGG
>NW_020185322.1:3026109-3064270 GCF_003031525.2 Neophocaena asiaeorientalis asiaeorientalis
TTGTGTCCTAAGAACATTCTAATACATATGACATAAAGTTATTTGGGGAAACATTTTGTGTTCATGATTTGTAGGGTTTGAAGTTCCTGTTTCTGAACAGCAGAGAAGAGAAGTGTGCTGTACAGACCTGCTGGGGGGCCAGAGTGGGGCTCTACCAGGCCCTCTGTCATCTGTGCTCACAGCATGAGAAGCCACTGAAGGCTTTAGCTCCTGTCATAAACCAAAGTGCCTTCCAGTACTTTGTATGGTTTACTGTACATGACCCATGTTCAAGAGCCCTGTGGTTGATGTTAATAAAATGAGATGACTTTGAAGAAGCCCAGGAATGATAAAAATCATCTTAGAAATCTGGTGTTCTGCTCTTGTGACCTCAATTCTTGATTTAAGATCTCACTAAGCCATCCATGATATTAGGCCATTTATTAATGCTAAATACATTTGTTTCTATATGTTTTACATTCTAGGTACTTATATAAAATATGTATTTTATATATTTATATACTTATGCTAAAAATAACTCTTCCATACAAAAGAAAGAAGGCCAATTTATTCTCCTAAAATATTGACTGCAGCTTTAAGAAAGAGTCAAAGAGAAATGTTTTTAAACATTTTGTTCAACATTTGCTAATATTTAGTGAATTTGAGAAGCAAGGCTACTGAGTGTGGCATATCTACCAGCCATGCGTCTCCATTTTGCTAAAGACATGGATCCAATTATACATCTTTTGTACTGTCTGTAATTTTCTTTACAATTCTTCCACATCAATAGCATGCAATTTGTCTTTAAATTATAACCTAGTAGAATTTAGTTAACATTTACTCTCATTGCATATACACATGCCAAGGCAGCAATAGTATTTCCATTAGCATGCTGGATGTTAGAAATGATTTTTTATTGCTGGAATTTAGTGATATAAAAATATGTGGTTTGGATAGACATTTTATAGAGACATTACCACACTAGTCTGAATAGTGTATAAGAATGTAAGTGATTCATATTTTCTAGCCTTTGAAATGGAGGCCCACGTTGAATTTCTTTTCTTCTGTGGCCTGTGTATAGCTATTTATTGGAGGATTTTGTCTTTGGAAGTTTAGCTGAATTCCAAGGCACCTGAAAGGGCTTCATGTTGCTTGTCTTTCCTTTGCAGGAATGTTAATAAACTAATAAACATACGTACTTGTGGGAGCATCAGTCTGAAATGTCTTTCTTTGAAGGACACTCCTTTACAGGAAGGATATCAGTGTTTTGCTGACTCTAAAATGTACCTTTAAAAAATAATATAACATTTCTGAAATCAGTACACATTTTACAATCTCTGTTAGCTAGATGGTAGTCAGAACATATGTGATACTATCAATGCATTCTGGCAAGATTAAAAAAAAGTCCCAGCATTTCAGCTTGCAGAATAAGCATCAGTCTGGAAATTAGAGATAATAGTGCAGAATCATTTAAGAAATGTTGCACCAATAACCTTAAAGGCAGAGAATTATATCGCATGGGGATGAGGAAAAAAAAACACTGATATTGGTGCCTCTGGGTCCCAAGTTGATTTAGAAGTGTTGAACTTTGAATGTGAAGAAGTTTTAGGAACCCCCTAGTTAATGCGTTTTCCTATCTTTTCCATTTAATATATATTAAAAGAATGATATAATAATAATCACCAACCTATGTCTAAATTAAGTAGCTCTTTGATTAAGCATAAAATAAAAATTCTAAGTGGTAAAAAAGATTTGTTCCATAGTTTAGCAGCAAAGGAGTTTTTCTTTGTTTTACAATACAAAACAAAACAAAACACTTATTGTATAATGGTTAGCATTTCAGAATTGATGAAATAGTGGTCCTTTTGAATGGTGGACATGTTTAGTTTATTTCTTATAACATCCTGGTGCAGAGTGAAGACACCACACTTCCTCTCAGAGAAATAGCCTGAAGAGTCTGTCACTCCCGGAATCTCACAAACTGAAATTTCAAGGACACTTGGAAATAGTCTCAAATTTCTTTTCAAATTCTAGCCTGCATTCTCACCCCCAGGCATCGATGTGAATTCAGCCCGAGGGACAGCAACAGTTCTTCAAAGTAAATATTCAAATGAATTCTAACCATGACCCTGGGCTAACTGACTGGTGAAACAATTCTTCAAATGGCTTTTAGGTTATAAATTTAAGCATAAAATAAACCCAGCAGGTTCACAGGTTAAAACTAAATTGCACAATAATAGAGCTTTAGTCAATCAAAACTTTTGTCTAGTTTAAGAAAATAAAAACTGAACCCAAACCACTGCCCAATAATTAATGTTTTTCCATCCCTCATATCTGAATATATAATATGGAATCACTTTGTTCGGTATCAACATATAAATTTCTTTAATATAGGATGTTTGTTCTCCCCACTACAAGGAAACAAAATCCTGTTGCCATGTTGTTGCTTTGGTTTGGTTTTGCTATGAGATTTTTCTTATTTTTCTCGCCTTTACCCCAATCCTCAGATATTTAGATTTCGCAGTTTGTGATGATTAAAACATCAAAACAAAATGCAAGCTCACGGGAGAAAAAAGCCTAAAATTATTCCAACATTTAGTGTTCATTTTTTTCACACTAAGAATGCACAAAAAGTCATAAAATCTGTCCTGAAGTCATAAAGTATTGTAAAAGACACAAATGACTATTTCAAGAAACTCTGCAGCAATTAGGAAGAATTTGCTGAAGAGGAAATATGCTGAAATTAGAAGAAACCTTATACATCAAGAAGGATGAACTTCTATCAATTCAAAAGTATGGCATTTTAAGTCAACAAAACTTGTGAAAAATCTAAATTTATAAAAAAAATTAGAGAAGAAGCTTTGCAAAGGAAGTCTTCAATTTGATAAGCAACTCTCCATGTAGTTTTTCCTGTGCTAATTCCAAAGTGTGTAATGCAGCAGAAAAACAAGAAAAATCTCATCAGAGTGTCACTCCTGGAAGACCGATTGGGTGGAGGGATTTTTGAAGGAAAGTTTAAGAAAAAATAAATAAAAGGCTCCAGTGGGAACTGACAAAAAGTCTTGGGCATTCACAGAAAAAGAAGAGTAAAAAGGAAGTAAAGGGTATGAATCGGTAAGGGGAGAGTAAATGAAACTAAAGTCTCATCTCTATCAAATTGGAGGTGTCTGAATAGAATGTGTGTGTTTCTGGAATAAGAGAAAGCAAATTGCTGAAGGCACCAATCTGTGGTTGGTGGAATCCTTCCATCAGCCCCTGCTTCCTGCCTCTCCCATCTGTTCACAGGCTGACTGGCTTCCACCAAGAATGGTCACGAGAAACAGAAGGGCCTTCTATTATCCGTGAGGTGGTGAGGGGAGCATAGCTATCAGTATTCACTAATGTGTGCAGGGATTTGCACTTTAAAAGCATCTCACTCACTCAAGTAGATTTAGAAATTTGCAAGAAGAAAATGAGAAGTCCAGATGTAAACACAGACATCAGCTCAAAGGAATAAGGAATGTCACTTATCTACTGGT
Source organism: Neophocaena asiaeorientalis asiaeorientalis (assembly GCF_003031525.2). NCBI lineage: Eukaryota > Metazoa > Chordata > Mammalia > Artiodactyla > Phocoenidae > Neophocaena > Neophocaena asiaeorientalis. The sequence goes on from NW_020185322.1 coordinate 3,029,607, forward strand.
AGTATTAAAGCCCCTACCAAAGGCCACCAGGAATACCTTAGTAGTCAAAGTTAGATTTGTTTGGTTGCTACAGTAAGGAGAACACACTCTAGGGGAACCAAAGGAGGGTTTCAGGAGGAGAGAGATGAAAAGGGCTCCTTATAGGATGTGGGGGGCCTGGACTCGTGCTAGATGATTCTGAAGGACTGGGGAAATGGGGTCCTATTCAGGATAGGATGCCATTGAAAAGCAGGAACAATTCAGTAATGTGATACTGCAATAATTTTTCTCCTTGAGGTGCAAAGATTAAAGTGGGGCTAGAGTTGTAAATAGAAAGGAAGTGGTGATATTTTAAAATAGGGTATGTTAGTCATTTGGAGGATCACACTTTGGCTTGGTCTATCTCCTTGTTGGACACATTGTTATGTTAGGAACACTGCAGCTTGACTACCAGCTGAGTAGATTTTGATTCCTTCGGTAGGACTGACCAGAAAATATAATGAGGCTGAAGATTTACCAAAAAGCTCTAAACATAGCTTACTTATTAACTGTCAACACTTACAAAACAAATAGATGGTCAATGGGAATGAAAACAGACAGGTTGATTATCCTGATACTACTGTCAAACAGCAATAAATAAACAAGCATTATGAACCAGAGTGGATCACATTGCATCACAGGCACCGTGAAACTCTGGCTGTCACCAAGCCAAGTAGAAGAATCACCATCTAAGGTTTCCCCAAGGAAGGAAGCCTTCATCATGAGAGATTTGAGAGCAAGACAAGTACAAAGGGGAGATTTGGTGGCTTCATAATAATGTCTGACACTGACTAAATGTTAAATACCTAGTTATGTTTCCTATAATTATGTGAATATAAATGGTATACTCATCACTTGCTTTGAATGATAAGAATTTCTAAGTGTTATCCATACAGAAATTGAGAGAGATGCTTATAAAATCCTTGTTCTGGGCTTACTGAGCTCTAGAGACCTACGTGGAAAAAAATCTGGCCAACAGAATTTGAATCACACATCACAAAGGTGACCTTGGAAAAAGAACTTAACCTTTCTATTTCCCCACTGTAAAATAGGGATGGGCAAGTTCCATTAGTGTGAGTAAAAGCTGAGTACGAATTTAATTTCTCTCACTCCAAAATTTACTTGCAATTTTTCAAACCATCTTTTTGTTAATCAGGAAATACCTATGCTAAATTCTTGTGGTTGCACAGTTGCTAGTAACACAAACAGATATAATAAATTAACTTTAGTGAAAGGAAGTAGAGAAGGAGAAGGAGGAGCAAGAAGAGACAAACAAAGGCTAAGGGTGGTGAGAAGGGCATTTGTAGGAAGCACAGTGCTTCCTTTTTCTAAGTACCCAGGAGGCACGGAGAGATGGAGAACTAGAAATTAGCAAAGCCATTAGCAACACAGTCTGTACTGTCTCCATTTCTTGATTTTGCTTCCCCTGTGCTTCTATCTTCTTCATCTCAGATTTCTCAATGCTTCACATCCATGTCTACCCAACGATTAAAAGAATGCATATTCCCCATTCAGAAGAACACCCTAACTGTGCTGCTGTCATTCAGTTCAGCTCCTCAGGGGAGAGAATCTGACTGCACAGACGGTGAGGCAGACCATGAAATGTAAACAGAGCAGCTGGAGGTTCTCACTTGGGGACTAGAAACTGTGGGTTGTTCCTGAATAAAGGATGTCACAGGTTGCTGGGAGTTGGGAAGACAGTAACAGATATTTACCATGAATATCTAATAATAAATATTATTTTTCTGGATCATGGTGGCAAGAGTGTAATTTCAATTTTGTTTTCATTTGAAGATTAATTTGACTAAAATAATGATAGTGATCATGTATGAGTCATTACTATCTAAGCAAGCATTTTTTCAGGCATTATCTCATTAATCTCCACGAACCCCTGGGTAGGTGCTTTTATTACCCTCAGTTAGTGATGAGGACATTTAGGCTGAGAGAGGGTATTCAAATGTGCGTGCTTTCAGGATCTATAATTGAGAGTAGAAAGACTCCAAACCTCTTAAACAGTCCGAAGTAGATTTGAGGCCTCAATATTAGGAGCATGCTAATAAGAATGTGAATGAAAACAGAAGGCATTTTCTATGGATGTTAGGTACATTTAATGTTAAGATGAGGGAGGTGAGAGAAAAATATCTGCCTTTAGAAAAACAGATGTTTTGAAAGTAACAGCAAAAATGCTTCACTTTAATGACCGTGATCAACCTTAAAACAAGAAAAGCAACACAGAAATTTCAACCTATGATTTCAAAGAATCTCTTTATTTTACAATGTTTGCTAAGTTTTCAAGTCCTGAGATATAAAATTTTAAATATAACTTTAGATAATACAAAGACATAAGATAATGCCCAGTAGTACTAATTCCTAATAAATTATAGCAGTTTTGCTAATGTAACTCAAGAGCCAATTTGTCAGGTATGCATCAACCAAACTTAGAAGACCTTTCAACTAAAAGCCAAACCTAATTCTGTATTTCAGAAAAAGGTGAAATTAAAAATTAGCCTTCGAAAGGAAAAAAAAACCTACATGAAACAGGATATAGAGCAAGGATAAGGGTGACAAGGGCAAAGTAAAAAATAGTAATTATAACCTCTTGTGGCAGAGCTCACTTGGAGAGTTCAAACTTGTCTTACAATTTTATGAACATGGAATATTAACCTGATATAAAGGGAAGCAGCACGTCAACCTGCACTTTACAATTCAAACACACAGATTTTTAGCAAATACGCCTTCATACAGGAATTAAAAGAGCCCAATTTTATATAGGTTGCAGTTCCTGAGCCAATGTTCTATAAATAACCCACTGATGTCAAGTGAATTACAGCCTTACCAGCTAAGGAAGCTGCAGGCAAACCCAGAAGCCTATTAAGAAGGAAATGACAAACTTCAGGCACCTAATTGCGTTAGCTCATCACCAGTAAGACACCAGAAATCTCCAACTCATCTTACTGGGGATTGACTGGAACTGAATCTACCCTAGGGTGTTCTTTCCTCTCTTAAAAGCCTTGCATGTTTAAAGAGAAAAATATGTTTACTAGTTTGGTCAAAAGCAATTTTATTTTCTTAGTCAATGAGATACATTTATATGCTTTGGTTATTTTCGCTGAGTGTTTAAAGAATAAGAATATAAAACTATTTCTGGAAGAAAACAAGATACATATTTACTATCAACTGATGAGTCACTAGTGAAAGTCATAAGTTATCACCGTATATCAGTAGACACTTACTCCATTGCAAAGACCTTTCTTTCCCCACCTTTACTTTGTCAAAGCTCTTTCCTGTCCTCTCTGTTGTCCACAGTGGGCACCTACAGTAGTTAATATGTTTCTTTTAAGGTCATCAAAAAAACTACTGTCATTCCCCAAAGTGGAAATAACCTATATGTCCACCAACTGATGAATGGATAATAAAATGTGGTTTATCCACACAATGGAATAAATATTATTAGACAATCAAAAGGAATGAAATAGTGATATATGCTACAACATATATGAATCTCAAAAACACAATGCTAAGTGAAATTAGCCAGTCACGAAAGACCACATATCATATGATTACATTAATTCAGAAATATCCAGAATAGTCAAATCCATAGAGGCAGAAAGCAGGTTAGTGGCTGCCTAGACTTCAGGGTACTGGTGGAGAATGGGGTGGGGTGACTGCTAATGGGTACTGGGTTTCCTGTTGGGGTGGAAAAATGTTCTAAAATTAGATTGTGGTGATGGTTTCACAACTCTGTGAATATACTAAAAGCCACTGAATAGTACACGTTAAATGGGTGAATGGTATGGTATGTAAATTATACCTCGATAAAGCTGCTAAAACAGAAGAGGAATAAAACAACTAGCGTCACTTGCAGCAGATACAATCCATACCATGTCCAAATGTTTTCGGAACACTTATTTATTCTGTAAGCTTCTTTTTGGTGCCTCTGTTCCTTGGCTTTTAACAGCCCACCCCTGAAACTCTTTTAGGAGTACTTCTCTTGAACTATTGGAAGCATCCGGCCTTCAGACACAGAGCTGGTCAACACTGGAGTCTGCATCTCAAAACCCTTGACGGATACAGCTATAGGAGTTAGAGCACAAAAGCCCAGCAACTTTTCCTCCAGGCAGGCAACACCCTGAGCATGAGTTATGTTCCAGGGCTCCCTGGCCAGAAGCCGGCTGAGATGGGGACGTTGCCTGAAATCATACCCTTGTCTGACTTCCTCTCTCTTCTGTCCTGCGTCCCCTGCTCCCTGCGGGCACCCCTCAGAGAACTTCCTTAATAAATCCCTTACAGATGAATTCCCCTGTCAGGGTCTGCTTTGGGGACTTTGTCCTAAGATACCACTTTTCTCTCCTTTCTTTTTTTTTTTTTTTATGTTATTATCTCACTGATGAATGTACCCAATAAATTAGTACTCATTCATTAGACATCTCTTAAACACAGAGGATGGACCAGGTAATTCCCTGTGTTCTAGGAGCTTACAGTTTACTGGAATAAAGAGAAAGGAATGGGGGTTGTTTTTAATCTATCCACAAAGCAATCTTTACCTACATTTTCGTACCTAGTACCTGTCATGGTGATCTCTCAGGTATACTGCACTCGATTTTTAAATGTATTGATACTAAGCAAGGAGCAGGATGTGGTTGGAAAAGCTTTGCCTTTACAAAAGTGTACAAGCTGAACAAAATACTTTCCAATTAAAATATTTGTCGTGCATGAAGCATGAGCCAGACAGCACGTGTAGCCTACCCCCGAAATACAGCAACTAGCCTCTCAGTGTATTAACTAATGAAATAAAATAGAAATAAAATTTGGTACATCAAGTTGTTAAATGAAATTAACTTGAATATTCTAACTGGAACGTAATCTAAGTTTTTGCTAACAGCAGATCACAGTAAGAACAATTATTACTTTGTAAATAAGAGAATTGATTCATTAACCTATAAAGTTAAACAGATATAAGAATAAGGACCACAACTATTTTATGAAACATTGCCATGCACAGACAAAATAAAGATTCTAAGAATACAGTAGTTGACAAAACTATTACTTGGATGATTAAATAGTAAAAGTATAACATAAACCATGCAGTTTCATTGTTAAGAATAGTATCCCTATTTTTATCATTATTATTATTGTTTGGCAGAGAAAATGCTGTTTTTACCACACGATTTTCTCTTCTTAGACACACAAAAAGACAATTTTTTTCTGTTTAGATTCAAGACCATGCAACTGAGCTCTGACAAAATCATTGTGGGTAGAAGTGATGTAAATGATTTTGAGATCTGGGTCTTTAAAAATAGAGTTTAATACTAAAACTTTGCCTTTTGGTAATGCATGACAAAAGCAGCTCAGACTTCTGGGTCATTGAGAAAACTACCCCAACTTCTAAATAATCCCTGTGATCCAGAAATAATCCTCTATTTATTGAAGTCACCGAGATTTTAGAGTTTATTGTTTACCTAAGCATAGTCTAGTCCATTCTGACTAATACAGTATCCAAATTTTGGTAATATACGGTTTATCAATCAATAAGACACCTAAATAAATATTTTTTGTTTATAATAACCTGATGTATATGCATTATAAAATTCACAAAATGTAAAAGACAAATGAAGAGTTTAAAAAAATAGACTTTTCCTCCTATATAGGATTTAGAAAGTCTCAAGAGAATATCACTACCTATATAGCAATGATAATCAGGCAGATAATCTACAAAACTATATATTTTTTTAACACATTAGAGATCTAAGGGTGTAAAGACACAAATGATGTAAAATTTAGAAGATGAAAGGTCCCTTTTAGGAGAGAAGGTAACTACGGCTGCCATCATCCTTGGTGGAACATTGGAAGCAAGAAATAGCCACCAAAGATGTGGGTGAGGATAAAACAGCTAAACTTTCATTGCAGTTTAAAGGTCAAGGATGACCTGGATTAACAGTTTATGACTCTTTGGACCTCCATAAACAAAGAGAATTGGAAGCAAACTGCCAACTATTCTCCATGGGCCTTCACCAAATACTTCCAATCACGCTTGGGAAAAGGTCAGAAAAACTGAGGGACCCAACCTCACCTGAAGTGCAGGGCCATGGGCCCACTGAATTCTGGGGGTGAGCAGACGAATTAGAGAAATTCTTTAGGCATTCTGGTTCTTAAACTGTGTAGGATAGAGAGGTGGTCCAAACATAGACACAAAGAGAAGAAAAGCATTAAACATAGAAAAGCATTAAACATAGATGAGACCGTCCAAGATACATGGGACAGTATCAAAAGGTCTATCATATTTGTTACTGGCCTAGCAGGAAAAATGATGGAAAGTGGGGCAGAAAACAAATTTGAAGAGACAATAGCCAATATATTTTTTAATTGATAAAAGATATTAACCAAAACCCCAGGAATTTCAGCAAAACCAAAGTGGGGAAAATACCAAGAAAGCTACACCCAGATGTATCATAGTCTGTTGAAGACCAGAGATCAGTGGGATGGGGCATATTCTTCCTGAGGAGGAATAAAAATGATGGCTATCTTCTCACCAGAATCAATACAGGTCAGAAGATAATGAAACCACATACTTAAAGAAAAAAAAAAAAAAGCTGATATAGAATTCTAAATCTAGAAAAAAAAATCCTACAAAAATGAAAGCAAAATGTAAACATTTTGAAACAGACAAAAACTGAAGGAATTTATCTTCTGCAGACTTCAGTTACAAAACAGGCTAAAGGAACTTTTTAAGCTGCAGAGAAATGATAGCAAAGGGAGTCTTGGTTTTGTAGGGAAGAATGGAAATATGGGAAAGAGTTAATATGTTGGAAAATATAAGGAACTTAAACATTTCCCTATTTTTACACAGAATCTTTAAATATCTTTAAAAAGCTATTGACTAAAGTTAAAATAATAAAATGTATTGTGCAACTTATATTTAGAAGTAAAGTATATGATAACAAGAGTATAAATATTGGAAGATTGGTTAACTGGAAGCATACTGTTGTAAGATTTTTGCATTTTTAACTAAGCAGCAGAATATTCTTTGAAGCTAGACTGTGATAAGTTAAAGATGCATATTATAATTTTCAGAGCAACCATTAAAAATAATAAGAAAGGCATAACTAAAAAGTTAATAGGGACTTCCCTGGTGGTGCAGTGGTTAAGAATCTGCCTGTCAATGCAGGGGACATGGGTTCGAGCCCTGGTCCAGGAAGATCCCACACGCCACGGAGCAACTAAGCCCGTGCGCCACAACTACTGAGCCTGTGCTCTTCGCCCATGAGCAACAACTACTGAAGCCCGTGTACCTAGAGCCCGTGTTCTACAACGAGAAGTCACCGCAATGAGAAGCCCGCGCACTGCAACGAAGACTAGCCCCCACTCGCTGCAACTAGAAAAAGCCCGCGCGCAGCAATGAAGACCCAATGCAGCCAAAAATAAGTAAGGAAAAGAAAAAAGTTAATAGAGCGATTTCCAGTTCTGGTTAAGTTGATATAGCGCCCTTCCACGGGTCTATTCCAGGCTACTCCTCTCTTACAACTAAAACACTGGGGCCCATAAATGGGAAACAAAGACAGGAAGACACTGAAATGTGGAAAGGAGAAAGCAGACTGGCTGGGGACCTCAGGGCTTCAGAAATGACACAGTATATCCCAGACACGGCACTAGAGAAAACATGCGACCTGTAACCAACAACAGGTGGTTGGAACCACAAACAACAAAACCCCAAGAAAAGCTTGTTCCCTGGGGCCAAAGAACTGGAATAAGTTTGGTTTAGCAGAATAGAAAACCATTTTGGTGACACTCACCCTGCTCTAACTAATCACCAAAGTAAAATCTGCCCAGCTTTGCAGTATCACTGTGACTGGTTGAGATGCTGGGCTTCCAGCCCCACCTGGTTGTAGCAAGGTGGGGAGTCAGTGCTCTTCCTCCTTCACTGGAATGATGTCTGTGGGGTCCACTGAGGAGATGAACTTCTCCTCCATCCCAGGAGCAGTAAGGCGGTACAGTCACTGCTCCACTAGCCAGCCCTCTAGACGTAGACATGGCCCAATGGGGAGCTGAACTTCACCTCACATGACAGCAATGAAGTGGATGAGGCAGTGCCAGGTGATGCTGACCAGCACCCTGCTTCCCCCAACCCCAGGGAGTCAGTGAAGACCAGGGTCTTCACCCTAACCCAGCAGCAACAATGTGGAACGAGTCGAGTAAGGCTCGGGTAGCTGGCACTTTGCTGGTGTCACTTTGGGAAAGAGGGGAACTGAGCTTCTTCTCACATCTGAAGGCAAAAGAGTTAAGACAGAAGGAAGTTATGGAGTCAGTGTCCTGCTTTGTGCCTTCTGGTGTCAGCAGGGCCCAGAATGGAGTAGAAATTTCACTCTCACAAAGCAACAGCGAGACGGAATGAAGGGAGGAGGCAGTACAAGTGGACAGTCCATTCCTGTCCCAGCCCAGTGACAGTGGGGCACAGCACAGAGAATTCCTACCCCTGCCTGGCAGGATGAGGTATTCCAGTGACTGCTCTGCATTTGCTGGGTTGGTATCAGCAGGGCCCAATCAGTACCTAAACCTTGACCCCAATCTGGCCATGTATACCTCACCTAAACAGGATGACTGCCTCCAAAAAAAAGAAGAGTAAATATGATCCAGAGTCTCAATGCCATCATTCCTAAAATATCCAGTAAATAATTGAAAATCACTCATCATCCCAAGAACCAGGAAAATCCAAATGTGAATTAGAGAAGTCCATCAAGAGACGAAACACAGAGAAAACTCATAGGTTGGAGTTATTTGTGAAGAACTTCAAAGAAGCCATCATACAAATGCTTCAATGGGCCATTACAAGGCTGCTTTAAAAAATGAAAAGATAGAAATCTTAGCAAAGAAATAAAAGATACAAAGAAGGACCAAATGGAATGTTAGGAACTGAAAAATACAAAAAGAAAACTTATTAGTTGGGTTCAATAGTAAAATGAAGACAACAGAGGAATTGGTGACACCGTTTTTAAGATAAAATATATTTATATATGTGTATATAGAGATGAAGAACACAGTAGTGGTTGCCAGGGCTTAGGGATATGGGGAGAAGGGGGTGGGTGACTATAAAGGACCAGCATGAGGGATTTTTATGGTGCTAGGACAGTTGTATCTTGGATGCAGAGGTGGTTAAAGTAATCTACACATGTGATAAAGTTGCAGAGGACTTCAAACAGGCACACACATCCACACAAGTGCATGGAAAACTAGTGAGATCTAAATAAGGTCTATGGATTGCACTGATAACCATTTTCTGATTTTCATATTGCACTCCAGTTATACAAGAGGTCTTCACTGGAGAAAACCACGTTATGGTTACACGGGACCTATCTATTTGTTATTCTACTTTCTGTGGATCTATAATTGTTTCAAATTTTTTAAAAAGTCAAAAGAGAATATAAGGTAGAAAATGAAACATTTACCTCACCCATGGGAAGACAGAGAAGACAAAATAGAGGCACAAAAAGCAGATGGAACAAACCAAAATCACATAACAAAATGACAGATTTAAATACAAATATTTTAATTATAGACATATTATCCATTGGGGCGTGCTATGGGATTCTATTCAGAAATAGAAGGAACAACTTTTCATATATGTAACAGCAGGGATGAATCTCAAAAGAATGATGTTGTGTGAAAAAAAAAAAAAAGCAAGACACAAAAAGCACAGACTCTACAGCTCCATTTGTTTAAGGCTTGAAACCAAATCAAACTAATCTATGGTAACAGAAGTCAGAAAGTGGTGGCCCAGAAAGGGGGCTATTTGACTGGAAATGGGCAGAAGAGAGCTCTGCAGGGTGATGGAAATATTCAACACCTTGGTAGGTGTGTGGGTTTCACAAGTATATGCATTTGTCAAAACTAATCAAACTGTACACTTTATATGAGTGCATTTCTATGGATGCAAATTACATCTCAATTTTAATGTGCTCTTTAAAAACAATTTAAAAATTTTTCCCACACCCATATGAATCATCTAGTGCACTTCCTGGGAAGCCCACGCTCCACTTGGATATCCTGGGAGTAGAAGTAACATTTATGGTACCTGAAGATGCTTTGGACCTTTGATCTCAAGGGCTGGACATCCATTTTTACATTACTGCATATTATTAGCCAGATGGTATTCAAATACCCTGCCTTGTTTTAACCTCCACATTTTTAAGACAATATGAGTAAGCTCCAAAATGTTTCCAACTAAAGAAATGGAGATTTACATCAATTTGGAAAAGCACTGTAAGGAGAGTGCTGGAACTTCTCCATTTTCTTAAGTGGTGAAGTAAAAGAGCCTTGATCAGGTTAAGGGGACACTTCACTAATCTATAAGGATATAAATCTAGTTATAATCATGTATCTATGAAAGTAAGCAAATTTAAGATACACAAAACCCATATTATAAAACTACAAATGGAAGGCAAAAGCTAGTCTTCTCAGATGCCACCTTTAACTCCTTAAGAATTGTATTTACCGTCATTTAAAAAATTGGTGCTGTATAACTTCTAGCCTTATATTCTCTTACTGTGAGCTGTTCTTAGAAAATGACAAACACTTGTTGGTATGCCCTGTTCCTCTCCTGCAATATGTTTTTATACAATCTGACTTAAAAGACTAGAAAACAGTTCTGCTAAACAATGAAGCAGACACAGTATAACATCACTGAAGGTATTTATAGGACTATTATGAAAAGGGTATCATTTTCTGAGAATACCTAAAAATCAATAAATATGGAAAATATAGCACAATAATAGGCCCAGAGGTGTTCTGCCAGCTGAACCAGAACCAATAACTGTATGAAGAAGCATTTCAAATCAAGCTCAAAATAAAATATACCGTGATAACAGAAGTATGGCAATTTAGTTGTGTGTAGCAATACCTGTACAGGTTTTGTATACTCCACGCCTGTTTAAAGTGTCATCTTTCCATTGTTGCTATGTCTTTTGTCTTCTAAATAAGTAATTAGTGTTTTATTTTTTTCCTCTTAAGCATTTTAAGACGCCACCCTCAGTATTGGTGCCTGTCTCTGTTCTACTAAAGCAAATAAATAAGCAAGCCTATTTACTGCACAGACATGGGCAGAATCCAGCAACTATTCTCAGCTGAGAATTCTAAAATGAAAACACTGGTCACTGCCTTCATGGCGATTAGCATCTTGTAGGAGTTCTTAAGTATTTGTTGAAAAATTAGTGAGAAAGTATCAGGTGTACAAAGAGAGGAAAGTGAAGGAGAACTTCCATTATGGTGCATCCACAATTCCTGTGCTCTGTGCTAAGCCTTTTACATATCAGCTCATTTAATCCTCAAACCCACCTTGTCTCTTTTTTAGAAATGAATAAATGACACTCAGAAAACTCAAGTCAACTGTTCAAAGGCACATAGCTCAAGAACAAAACTGTAATTCATAGCTCCTAAATTTCCTACACAGACTGCCACCCTATGATAATTATTTTTGTTATTTAGTGGTAACTACAGCCACACTATGATATATTTGTTTTTATTTAGTGGTGACTACAAAACTTGAGTCCAGAATCACATTACTTTGCATTCCCTTGTTTTAACTGTTCATATTTTTGTGTTCTGGCAGCTCTTTAGATTTAAGGTTTCTACTAGAAAAATGCAAATATCACCTCCTCCGGGAAGCCTTTGCTGCCACAATGCTCAAATCATTTTGATTATTTGCTCTCCTAATGCCAAGTACCTTTCCTTTATACCACGTGTTGTTTGAATGATTTTACTTATTTCATGGTGGGGGAGTGGGGAAAGAAATGTGTCTGTTTTTGCTTAATATACTGCCTAGCCCATCGTGGGCACTAAACAATAAACTAGGGTTACTGAATAAATGACCACGTTAAGGGACACTCAGAGGGAAAATAAAATGCCACAGGCCTAAAATGGATAGTAAATTAGAGGTAAAATCTTCTGAGGGGATAATTTAAGAGGAAGAGTTGGGTCCAGAGGAAGAGAAAAAGAGGGGCCATTGATGACACACAGATAATGCATCTACACACTTCCAAGTCAGGAATTAGGGTGCGCTCTATATGGATGATGGGTTGAAGCTATCTACTTAATCAGCTGCGATAGAGACCCGCCCAAACCTCAGAGCTACCTCAACCAAAACTGTGAATCCATCTTCTCCAAATCCCAAACACTAAATTGAAGCAATATTAATGAGAACTTCATCTCCCAGGTTTGTAACTGAGTCACAGAAAAATTCTATTCAGGACTAGAATCTTTAATTTTGTGAATTTTATAGACATAAGAAAATAGTCGGTCAAGGGGTTCAGGGGAAAGGATCTCAGTCCCGTTTACTCTTCCTCTCAAAAAAATTCATTGAGCGCTACTATATTCAGTTACAGGATTTCTTTTTTGGGGGGGGAAGAAATGAGTTTACTGCAGATGCCAAGCAACTGCTGGAACGGGTTGATGCACATGTGCCGTAAATGTAAGTGATTTAAGCAGAATAACCATTTGATTCCTTTGCAACCCTTATTTTAGGGTGACAGAGTAGGGCAAATAAATGACATCTAAAAAGATTTTAATGTGTGCCTTGTGATTAGAGATTTCAAAGAAAGCTCCTGGGTTTAAAAGCATGAACTATTGGAAAAACTTGGAATTGTCACCTAATTTTTGTAAATCATACACACAGGTTCAGTCCTGTCTATTCACTTCTTAATTCCTTTTCATCCTCAGCTCAGGGCTGTCCATACAGTTGGCAGAAATAAGTGTTTGTCTGTAGATTAGCATACTTTATTGGTACTTATGCTTGTTTCTTGTGTGTGTGAATGTGAGAAAATGCCTTGTCATCCTACGTAGTCTCTAGAAATGTAAAATGATTTTAAAAATTTAGAACAATACCATTTTTTATTAGATAATCTACATTGCTGAAATCTGGAAATAAAATTATAAAGGAACTGAATTTTTTTAGATATGAATCTATGTTTACTTTTCTCATATATTTTTAAAATTTCCTTTCTCCCTAATAAAGAGCTAAGAGCAATGTGAGACAGAAACCATGTTTCATCGCTTCAAGAAGTGTTGTGACAGGGCCCAATGCAGAAGCTTACTACAATACTTTCTGGATTCTGTTTTTCAAAATCCCCTTTGAGCCATATAAGGTTGAGAGAAGTAAAAACTGATGGAGCAAATGAGACAGACAAAGGCTAAATTTCCAAAATATACAAACAGATCGTACAGCTCAATAACAAAAAAAAACAAACAACCCAATAGAAAAATGGGCAGAAGACCTACATAGACATTTCTTCAAAGAAGACATACAAGTGGTCAACAGGTGCATGAAAAGATGCTCAACATCACTAATTATTAGAGAAATACAAATCAAAACTACAATGAGGTATCACCTCACACCAGTCAGAAGGGCCATATCATTAAAAAGTCTACAAATGACAAATGCTGGAGAGGGTGTGGAGAAAAGGAAACCCTCCTCCACTGCTGGCAGGAATGTAAATTGATGCAGCCACTATGGAGAACAGTATGGAAGTTCCTTAAAAGACTAAAAATAGAACTACCATATGATCCAGCAATTCTACTCCTTGGCATATATCCAGAGAAAACCATACTTTGAAAAGATACATGCGCCCCAATGTTCATTGCAGCACTATTTACAATAGTGAAGACATGGAAACAACCTAAATGTCCATCAACAGATGAATGCATAAAGATGTGGCATACACACACACACACACACACACACACACACACACACACACAATGGAATACTACTCAGCCATAAAAAAGAATGAAATAATGTCATTTTCAGCAACATGGATGGACCTAGAGATTATCATACTATGTTAAGTCAGAAAGAGAAAGACAAATACCATATGATATCACTTATATGTGGAATCTAAAATATGACACAAATGAACCTATCTAGGAAACAGAAACAGACCTGCAGACATAGAGAACAGACTGTGGTTGCCGAGGGGGAGGGGAGGTGAGGGAGGGGTGGATTGGGAGTTTGGGATTAGCAGATGCAAGCTATTACATATAGGCTGGATAAACGACAAGGTCCTACTGTACAGTACAAGGAATTATATCCTGCAATAAACTACATTGTAAAAGAATATAAAAAGAATGTATATATGTATAGCTGAGTCACTTTGCTGTACAGCAGAAATTAACACAACATTGTAAATCAACTCTACTTCAATAAAATAAATTTTTAAAAATTTTAATAATTAGAGCAAAGTCAGAAGGAGAGAGAAGCAGCCTCCTGATGAAGTAAGGAAAAGTCTGTGGCTCTTGGCTCTTGAGGGCCCAGCGACCTGCCCCAGATCCTTGGCAAGGTTGTAATAAAGAATCACTGCAAAATACCTCTAAAGAGATGGAGCCCTAGGGTTCCCAGGCTCACCAGAGAGTTTTACATCCAGAAGATCATAGAAGCTGACGTGATACTTCTAGCTTCAAGAGTCCGTCCTAGTCTTAGACTGTGAAGATGCTTTGTCAATGAAACACTTGATTTTTCAACATCTCCCTCCCCATCATACACACAGTTTCCCTGATATTTTCAACCATGCCATCAGTTTAGTAACAATTATGAAACTCTAGGAGCTGTCCTTGATGTCTCCTTTTCTTCACCCTGCCAATCCTCTCCCCAATCAACCGCGAAGCGAGTCCTGGTACTTCTACCTCTCAAATTCATTATCTGTCCACTCACTGCTTCCACCCTACACTAACCACTCTCTGTATTCTCTGATATAGCTTCCTAACTTCCTCCATGCTGGTTTTCTTTTAACCTACAAAATAGATTTTTATCATTTAACGCAAATCAGATTATGTCATTCTCCTTCCAAAACCTCTAAAATCTTCCTTTTACTTAAAATGAAAATATAGTCATTATCTAAAGTACCTACAGGATGTGGCTTCTGCCTGCTTCTCCGTACTCACCCTGGGACACTTTCACTCTCTTTCTGTTTGGAATGCTATGTCCCCTCAGGCTTTGCTGTGGTCTCTTCTTGCTGACTCACGCAATTTCCCCTGGACTTCTCGATCAAAGGACACATCTCCTTATTCAGTTTCCATCTCTAGTTTAACATCTTCAGAGCAGTTTTTTCTGGCCTTCTCAGGAAGTCCAGCCCCCTCTCCACTTGACAAGGCATGTGCCACATCCACCCATAGGAGTGACTTCTATTAAGTTTCACCGTGAGCCATTTGGGCTATCTGAACTAAAACTGAGAAAGAGGCAAATGAAATAACTCTCCTAAGGTTACCCAGTTATTCTGTACTTGAGATTCAAAATCTAGAGGAATTTGCACTCTTAAGTTCTATGCTCTATGCTAATACATTCTAAAATTATTTGTTGAAAGAGTGGAAGAATGAATGTCAGCAGAAACATGATAAACTGGAAATGTTACCCATTCTCCATTTCTGGGTTCCATATTGGCTTCCTAGACTCTGGCCTTTTGTAGGGAGAGGAAGCCACAACCATAACCAAGACAGAATGAATGCCCTTGAAATCTGGGAGGGTTGGATGTCAGAGCCAAATAAACTTTATGTTAAAGTAAATAACAGAAGTGATTTATTTCTTTTTGAAAAGACTTGTATGAACACCGAGACTCCAATCATTTCTTAGTGCAGTCCTGGCTCTATTCTTTCACATTATTAGCTTTGGGATTCCAAAACTGCATCCATGTCATCCTTCTTTATCTACCTCCCAACCTTGTGTCCACATTTTTCTCATTGTTTCAGATGCATAGTAGACAGTGTAAGTATGTATACCAATAGAAGGTCAGAGCTGATCAACAACAACAAAAACCTGATTGAAAAGTACTGTAAGTGAAAAACTGCAGAATCCTGAGAAGTTTGATAAAGAAGACCTACACAGAGTCAGGTAAGTGGTCTGCAAGTGCTTTTTCAATGCTTTTTATTTCTCTAGAATCTTCTTTGAAGTGGTGCTTTAGGTATCATAACTAATTTCCACTGTCCCTGTGAAGGGGAGGATCAAGGCCCCATTATTACGAGGAAATGAAGGCTTAGGCAGTTGCAGCAAATTATTTGAGGCTTTGGCCAAGTGGCAGTGAAAATTACCTTCTTCGCTTATAGTGTCTGTTGGGCATGAAAATAATTGGAAATGGCTAAAAGTACCCGGTAGCAGGACAAAGTTTCTTTCTAGGAAATTAATTCAACTCTCAATCCGCATCATATTCTCAAAGAGGCTTTTTTTTTCTCTAGTTACAATCGAATTCTTACCCTCACAAATGGACACAGTGCTCCAGGAATCCATTTCATTTAGCATCATTCCTGCTTGTAGCATAGTTATGATGTTATGTAAGTGGCATATTTTGGTATTCTGGATATTTTCTGGTGTCACTGACATGTTCTATTTTCTGATCTGAGTTCCATACATCAATACAAATTTTATTATACAAAGCTTTCATGACTTTTCCCCTTTATTTTTGTCTCCCCCTACTCCACTTGAGAAATAATCGGAGTAGCAGGGAGCACGTCCAGAAAAATTAGCTCACGTTGCAATTAATGTCCAATCCTTTTTTTTTTTTTAATCTTTTGGCCACACCACACGGCATGTGCGATCTTACTTCCCTGACCAGGGATTGAACCCACGCCCCCTGCATTGGAAGCTCAGAGTCTTAACCACTGGACCACCAGGGAAGTCCCAATGTCCAATCCTAAAGTCAGCAATTTTCTTCTTCATTCAGGTTGAAGTAATTCATGGTCTCATCATGAGCCATTTTTAAAAGTGATACTGCTAGTCTGGGGAAGGGGTATGGATGGTGGTGGTCGTGGTGGTACTGGAGTGATTGTGAAAAGCTCTTTTTATATTTTACTTGGGCTCCAACAAGTGTATGTTACTTGCCCACTGCATTTTTCCACTGCTTTGTTTACTTCTGACTTTTCCTCTATTAAGCAAACATATCTTGCAAGATGTACTGTCTGTTCCATCTACATTTCTGGGCATTTTACAATCAACATTATGGCACTTATAAATTGAGGAATTAGACTGCTGATCAAGAAATACGTATCCAGGGGCTTCCCTTGGTGGCACAGTGGTTGAGAATCTGCCTGCCAATGCAGGGGGCGCAGGTTCGAGCCCTGGTCTGGGAAGGTCCCACATGCCGTGGAGCAACTGGGCCCGTGTACCACAACTACTGAGGCTGCGCGTCTGGAGCTTGTGTCCACAACAGGAGAGGCCACGACGGTGAGAGGCCTGCACACCGCGATGAAGCGTGGCCCCTGCTCGCCGCAAATAGAGAAAGCCCTCACACAGAAACGAAGACCCAACATAGCCAAAAATAAATAAATAAATAAAATAAAATTTAAAAATAGCACCTGTTAAAAAAAAAGAAAAAGAAAAAAAAAAAAAGTATCCAGTCAGCCACTGATGTAAAGCCTTTGCTCACTACCGTTCCTTCCCAGGGAGAAGACATCACCATTTTGTGGACTTTTCTACCCTATACATGTTTTCGTCTCTTCTCTATTTTTGCTTTTATACCTTTACACATCTATAGTTTGCTATTAGCCTTTGTCAAAGGAAAAAGAAAATACTGTTACAATAGTTGTTGAAAGGCATTTGTTAAAATTCACAGTCATTCTTAATTTTAAGAAGACTTAGCATATAGGAATAGAAGGAAGTGACCTTAAAATTATTCCTTAAAATATTATCAAAAGCAATCAGTATAGAATATATTTACTGATGTAATCATTTTATTCACAGTCAGGAACAAGAACCAAAGACCTGTACTTAATACTACCATTTACTTTTCTGGTTGTTTTAAGCACTGGGTTTTTAAAGATTGCAAGGAAAAAGGGCAAATTAGCCATTATTTTCAAATGATGTATCCTGATACTGAGAACATGCAAGAAATCTCCAGAAAAACATTTAGAAAGTATAGAAGTTTTGAAACATGATGAAATCGCTACAAGATAAATAAGGAAAAATTAATAACTTGTGTATATTAACACAACTAGTAGGAAAATATAATTCAAAAATACCATATTTACAGAAGAAAACCTAATTTGGATTTAAAAAAAATTCCAGAATCCAGTGTGAGCCAATTCTCCTTTCTTTTTCACTATTCATTTGTGTGCAACTTTTCTTAGTTTTGATACCCACTTTGAATTTTGTTAATTATACTCAAAGTATAAGACTTTGTATTTACATCACTCAGCCCACCTACACAGTGTTTTGACATTTTATTTGGTTTCACTAGCTCTTAATGATTTTAGGCAAAGTTAATGTGTTACAATAGACAAGCACAGGGAGCTGAAAAAGACGGATTTCCACAAAACCACAAATTTTATACATATATGCATGCATGTATTCAAAGCCAGGTCACCCTTGCAATTTCACGTATCTCCTTAGTGAATATACAATTTTCTGTGCCGTTCTTTGAATTTCTTTCTTGTAAATTAACTTTGGATACAGAATTCTTTGAAACATAAAGACATATTAGAACAAATTTCCAAAGGGGCCATATGTGACATGCCAGAGACATAGAGCCTGATTAGAATGGGACTTAGAATCTTTTTATGGTGCTGAATATAATTTAAGACAGCATGTTGTTACTTAGGAGGAAGCCTTATTTATAACAGCAGTACCATGCTGCCTAACAGATGCCAGTGGAAAGTGAAACTATGATGAAATTAGTTTGACCTTTCTCAAGCCTGCAGAACGTAAATCAGATATATTTAATAAAGATCCACTTTGCAAGAAACAGCTTTGACTTCAGATGTGTAAATGCTTCAATGAAAGAAATGAAGGCAACATGTTGTACAGTTCTGAGTATAGTTTAAATTAGGCCAAAAATGATGAAAAATGTAGTTTGGAGATGTGCAACTTTTCCTCATTAGATGTATGTGGCGTACTGAGTAATTCAGTTGTCTCACTGCATTTTTCAGGCCATTAGGTACAGTACACGTGTTAATCTCTTGTGTAAGTAACAAAAATTTAATTTCTGATGCCTAACTAGGAAAACTGCATTAAACACTATTTTGTTTTTTGTTTGTTTGTTTGTTTGTTTCCGGTACGTGGGCCTCTCACTGTTGTGGCCTCTCCGGTTGCGGAGCACAGGCTCCGGATGCGGAGCACAGGCTCTGGATGCGCAGGCTCAGCGGCCATGGCTCACGGGCCTAGCTGCTACGCGGCATGTGGGATCTTCCCGGACTGGGGCACGAACCCGTGTCCCCTGCATCAGCAGGCAGACTCTCAACCACTGCACCACCAGGGAAGCCCCTATTTTGGTATTTATTTGGGGATAATTTTGTTATCAAATCCCTCTTGAAGTCTATGATTTCTAATTTTTAATAAGATACTAGAGGTTCTGAAATCTTTATACATGAAAAATGATAGTACAATTCTTCCTCAAAGGAGAAGCAAAATTACTTAAGTTTTTCTGGCTGGAGAGAGGGCAAAAGTTTATTCTGAAGACAGAGATTTTTAGGATTAAAGTCAGGTTTGACAGGAAGTCTGCTTTATTTTAATGAAAGAATGGACAGGGTCCAAACTTGTTACGATTGGAATACCTAGCAGGCCCCAAGCATATAAGTAAAAGTAGGAAGTTACCACATGCATTTTGGCTTGCCAAGACCAAGATAGAAAGGAAGTAAGTTCCTTCATTTATTCTGTCATTCATTCATTTAAATATCAATCCCTACTATGTACAGACTCTGGGAAAGTAAAATGGTTAAGCAGATATTGCTTTCACAGTGCTCTCATCAGATCTATTGCCACTATTTGCTTGCAATACACCTCTTTTAAATGGCTAAATGCTCTAATTATGAAATTTGTATGATTCCAAGGAACCAAATCCTGTCTGTGGAGTATCAAGAATGGCTCTTTAGAAGACCTGACCTGAGTCTTTGAATATAGACAGGAATTCACAAGGCCGAGGAGGGGAGAATCCATGTTCCAGCCAAAGGAAAATGAATGTGCAAAAGCATAGAATCTAGAGTGAGTATGAAGGGTCTTGGATGTCATGCAATGGAGACTGAATTCTATCATAAAAGTAGGAAAGAGTTTAAAAAATGAATTGAGTCAGAGGAGTTATATGGTTATACTTTCACTGTGGAAGGATCCATCTGATTGCAAAGTGATTCTGAGGATGGCGTGGGGTGAGCAAGAGTGAGAGCATTAGAGCCAGGGAGATCTTTTAGAAGCTGCTGGGATGATCTAGAAGGGATGAGGGTATCTGCATGAGCACAGCGATGATGCTAGTGAAGGAGGGGAAGACGGATTCAAGAGATATTGAGGAGGTGTGATTAACAGGATTCCTGTCTCATTAAATAGATGGGAAATCAAGACAAAATTAAACACCATTTATATTAAAACACTTGGGTTTGGGATGCCGTAAGGAAATCCAGTAAGATGTCCAACAGGCTGCAGAAATAAAAGACTGACTCAGAAATATTTGGTCCAGAGACACTGCTTCAGAAATCACTGGCACAATTAACTCTTTGAAGACCTAACAGTAGATGAGGTGGCCCAGAAAGTGGACACAGTGTAGGAAAAGAAGAGACAGAGATGAAATAAGAGGAAACACAAACATTTGGTTGGAGGGGCTGGTAAGTGTGCTTAGAAGGGAAGGCCGGTGTAGCAGTGGAAGAAAAAACTCAAAAGAACTTAGGGGTACCTCCTTTGTGCCGGGCATAGTCCTAGGTGCTCTATACACAGCTTCTCATGATCATTCCCAGTATTTGAAATTATATTACATAAAGTATTGATATAATCACTTTACAGACTTGTTTGAAATGTAAATTCCATAATATTTAAAAATCAAGACCTCCATAATTTCAAGCCCAATTGTCAGCTGTGCTTACATTTTGGGGGTTCCACTTCAGTCAATAAACAGAAATTTAGTAACATCCATTGTTAGTAGCTTGTGAAAAATCCCATTGTTAAAAATTCTGAGTGATTTTTTTTGTGCTGTTATTTGAACATTCTCTGTCATTATAATTTAAAGTATTTTTAATGTCCTATAAAAATGTCTCCCAAACATGAGCTAAGTGATGAAACTTGTGCTGAAAAACAAGCTGGAAATCAGTAAGGCTGGACCATTATTTACGTGCAATAAAAACACTAAGGAGATGACTGAACAACTTCCATGATATGCTGCTAATTTATTAAAAGGTGCTCTATGAAATATCAGAGAGAAATTTGAGAAAATAGGCAATATTAGAGCACATAAAGCTTTACATTTGCAAAAATGATCACATAATCAGGCAAAAATAACGAAAACTGTAAAAAAAAAATCTTGGCAAGTATAACACAGAAGAAATGTGATCTTAAAGTTTTAGAATTGTTAGTTTGACATGCTCCTAAAATACCGTAGCTGCTTCCCCCCTCCCCATAAACTCACATTTACTCTCTAAAATTGGTCTTAAATTAAGCGATTTTGCATGACCTAAAATTTTTGTATTGCGATTGCCCTATAATACAATCCATGGGGCTAAGAACACAACATTGCTGGGTTGATGAAGATGATTTGAAAGGTTTATGTTTACAGAAAGGAAGTTCCAACCATAAGGGAATTGCAAGGAGATAGCAAGTGATTTTGTTGAGAAGGTAAGGCAAATGAGGGGCGCCAGAAGGCAGCACACCTGAGCGCCGCTCACCTGTGCCCCCCACTTCAGGCAACCTGCCTGCCACATCCTCGCGGAGCCATAGATTGTCTAGGAAATTTTAAGGAGCAGTGGCCTGCAGCTGTTCTCAGCAGCCTCTCTGCACGGGCCTTAGATTAGAATCTTGAGAGGAAGCCATTCTCTCTAAAAAGTTTGTTTCTAATGCTGGAACTTGGAGGGTTAGAGAGAAGTCTGGATCAAGGCTCAAGCATTCCCCAGAGTGCCAGGGAAACTACAACCAGTAACTAATATTCCAAACCAATCTGCATCCAGGTCTCAACTCTTTTAACTGTCAGCAGTCACAGATTTTGGATTTGGGGAAAAAGTCAAAGAATTCTGGGCACATTCAACTGTGAACTGAGAATTAAATTATGGTTCAGATTTCCCAACACTGTGAGTTCAACTAAGCAAGTACTTGCCTCTACCCGACCTGAGAACAGCTGAGTAGTACTCGTCTGAGGCTGAAATGTTTTTCTTCTAATCCTGTCACCTTAACATTGTTTTGTATCTCCTAGGTCTTACAGGTTATGATAATGACATAAAATTGAGTATCTTCACAAACCTGGAAGAGATCATTCGGGTGATGGATAAAGATTCTTCTCCATGTAGTTTACAACTACTACATCTGATTTTTAGATATCTCAGTCCATATCCCACTTTATGAGATAGACGTTTATTATAAATCTGCCTCCTTGGAGAGATCTGGTATTCTATTTTCAAAAAGAACCATCTGGAAATGCCTGTGTTTCCCATTTGAGCTGCCTCAAAAATAAGCAAAATGAAAGTTAATTTTTACTGGGATTTAACCTGATGTTTTTCCATAACCAAGCACCTTTTAGGGTGTGTCCTATTATACAGGTGCCAAAATAACAAAGAAGCTAAAATATTTGTAACTATAATAATGCGATCAATTTTTCAAACATTGCATTATCAAATATCCATTATTCTAGCCATGATTACCAGGAACTGGTGATGACAATGTCAAATATCACAATTTAAAAATATATATAAAGTACGCAGTACCTCTCCCATCTCTCATTTTTTCCCAATATCTTCATCATTTTGAAAGGATCATGCTTTGAACAAGCAGCAGATGTTAATACAGAAATATGGAACATCTCAATTTTCTCACTGCTAGCTCAGCTTACTGAGCCAATTTCACAATTCTCACATTCCTGAGTCCTGGGAGAAAATGCTAATTTAGATTGTTAAAATTGACACGGGTTAGGGTATAAAGGGTAATTAGCATAAAATTCTACACAAAGTGTTCTTAGCATCATTAATCAACACCCACCTAGGCATACACTTTTTTAGTCAGAGCTGATGTTTAACGAAGCTGAAAAATATCTACAATATTCTCTTCTAGTTAAGTAATAAAAAATGCAGAGTTTGTCCTCAAATCAAGTTTGAGGGTTTTTAAGCAAAATACCTAATGTGCAAGTTCAAGCGTCACTTGTATTTTGCACTTAAGTATTATTTAAAGCATATAAAAGTACTCTCTTGAGGAAAACACCTTTTAAACACTGGTGCTTTTGGCATATTTGTGTCAGTGCTGTTCTCTACATGTGTTGTTATTGCTGAAGAGACTGATCTGTTTTCTTCTCGCAAAGGCTGTTGCATTTGGCGCCATTGTTTTCATTTTCAGTGTAGGGCGCTGCTGGTGTTTCCGCCTCTTTCATTTACCAGTTTCCTAAACCCAAAAGAAGTCACTCAGGTCTGAATCTGCTCATCAGGACAGATGTGCTCCTGGTTCCTCAAATTTTGCAAGCCTGCTCTATTAACTAAAGCTCCTTTCTTTTTTTCTCTCCCTGCTAATGATGTGATCTAAAGAACTGTCTTACACTTAGATAAATGATTCGAAGTCAGTTAATTTTTCTGTTCCTTATTGCCTCATTTGCAAGAGAGAACAATGACAAAATAACAGACTTGACAACTATAACCAAAAGTATTTAAATTTCAGGGGCAAAAGGGATATATGTCCCTGGGAGCTGGTTCACCTATGCCCCCTGGGGACATCTGTGAGACTCATCTTTAGCAATTTTATCTGGGAGGTTCCAGCAAAGGGAGCAAGGCTGCAAACGTGTTCTGTTACCGCTGGAGGCCATTTATTCTGCATAAGATAATGCTGCTTGGTATAAGACAACGGTTATGTGCAGGGAAGAGAAGCCAACAGAACAGTCTCAGGAGAGAGATTGTTTTTAAAACTTCCAGAACCACAAGATGATGGTTGTAGCCCTGATGAATGTCAGTGCTATTAGAAGCTGCAGCAGAGGCACTGAATTGAAACTGGGGCAAAGGACAAAGAGGAAGGATGCAGAAGGTTGGCCCAAGTGAGGAAGAAAGTGAAGAGAATGTTCCTGACACTGAGAAAAGTATATATGAGGGTTGGGAAGAAAGACAGAGCATGGCGAATTCCAGGAGCTGAAATTTCAGCGCAGTTGAAGCAGGCGGTACCCAGTGGAAGGGGCCTGAGACGAGGCTGGAGTGTCAGATGAGGAGGGGTCTCATCATGAGGTGAAAGAGCTGGATTGCATCTGAAAAGTAAATGAAGGGCATAAAGGAAGCAAGGAAGTATACAGGCATCCTTGTAGTTCAGAAGGATCTTTCTGACTTCAGGGTGAAGTACAGAAGGGACTCTGGAGGAGACATGGGGCAAGAGGTCAATGGAGAAGCTATTGAAGTGATTCTCGTGAGAAATGTCTATGGACAGCCCTACAGGGGTAGGGCAGATGGAAAGAGGGGACCAATGATAAGAAGAGCTCAATGTATTGAGTATTTATCATGGGTTAGACCTGGCACTTTCCCCATACTGTCTCATCGAATTGCTACACACACACACACACACACACACACACACACACACACACACACAAGTCCTATAAAACAGATACCATTTTTCTATTTAAAGATGAAGAAATTCAAGTTCAAAGAGAAAATTGGCTTAAACTCAGGCCTTCCCAAAAGGCTAAAGCTCGGTTTGAAGCCAGGAAGCCTTGCTTCAGAGTTCTGTCTTTGATCTGCCTTCTGTACAAATTTAGGAGGAAGAATTGGCAGTACTCAATGACAGACTGGCAGAGGTGGGTAAGGTGACAGGGAGAAGGAGGTCACGGGTGAGCACTTGTGTTGTTAGGTGGTGAGGGAGGTAATTCACTTGGATCCTGAATCCCAAAGGAGATTCATGGTTGGTGAAGGGCAGGAGGGCAGATGACACTAGAGTAGTGGCAACGTGAGTGGGAGATGCCTGCAAGGTATCAAAGTGGGTGGGCAGCTGGAAGGGTTGATCCATCTGGAGAAAGGGATCTGGACTGGATACATAGGTTTTGGAGTTATCAGCAGTATATTCTGTGGTCACGGGGTTGCAGAGAAAGAGTATGTGGAGTTAGAGGGTAAGGAGCCTGAGAAGGAGCTGTTCTGCAGAGTTAAGAGGAAAATCAGGAGACTGTTTTGTCATAAAGGAAAGTGATGCTTCATCATCAGGCAGTGACTAAAAGCATCAATCACTCCTGAGAGGTTAATGAGACATGGAAAGAAAAAGGAGTCCTCTGATTTTGTAACAAGAGGGCTTCTTCCTGAAGATGCAGGACGTGGTGGGCACACAGCATAGTGACCACACATGGGACTTAACTGCTACTATTCTTTGGATGACACAATTACACAAATCTACAGATTACACGGTGCAGACAAGGGGTTACTGCTGGGTCATCTAGTGTCTCCTGTGACTTCTAATATTCTCCTCACTGGTACTTGTCACCTGACTTAGAAAAACACAGATTCCAGTGCCACTGAACTTTGGCTTAAGTAGTTATAAAGACATATCCTAAGCCTCTTGAGAATTACTAAGGTTGATCACTAAGGCTAGATATTTAATTATAAAAGTGATACCCCCATCCTATCTAAAGGGATGATTTTTCAAAGGAGATACCACGGCAACACATTTCCTTCAACGGAGAACCTCTCCCAAGATACTAATTTTATTTCTAAAAGTCATTACTAGCTTTTGTTTAGTAATTATACCATTCTCAGGAGTTAATACTAAGAAAGCGTTTCACTTGTGGGGTACTTTATATTTTTCACAGCACTTTTACACTGATGTTTTCCTCTAAGATGGGGGTGATGAGCTGGCAGGTGAGAAGAGAGGAAGGAAAAGTTCATGGTATGTATAAAACAGTACCGTGACATAGCCCATGATTCTAATTCTTGATTTTAAAAAAAATCTTTTGTAAAATAAATGTAATTTTAAAATACTCTTCACGTACAAGGCTCTCGACAAATTGACAACTTACACAAACCCCTATGAGACTCAGTAGTAATACTCATTTACTAAAGGGAAATGATGCATTTATATTGCTTACTTCAGGTCACTTAAAATGTCAGTAACACAGTGGAGAAGGAAATCGGAAAGAATATGTTCCCAGACACTAGAATTATAATTTCTCCAAGTCTGAATCTTTTGATTTAACTCTGTTATGCAGAGGATTAACAAATTTAGTTTTCTCAGAATAGAGAAGATAAGACTCATTGTATTTCTGCTCTGTTTGAAATTATAAAACCAAATTCAGTATCACAGCATATTGTCTGGAAGCAAACCAAGCCCATTCGCTATGTAAGGAAGTCTCTGCTGGCAAATGTTTACAAGACGAACGTACAGATGAAAGACAAGCAATCTATTTTTATTTCATACTGAGAATGGCAATTTAAACTACAGTAAATTCGCCCTTTGAAGGAAATGCAAAATATAGGTCAGATATCTTTATAACTTTATTAATATATAAATAAGTAATATGAATAGTAATCAATCTGATTTTGAGCTATGGGACAAGTATAGTAACCACACATTTCATCATAATGTTAGTATCAGTATATGAGATATATACATATGCATAAAATTCAGAAACTGCATTCCAGCTTCTGTTAGTGAGTGAGTTAACCCTAGAATACCATTCCATTGCAAGCCAGGCAAGCCTCAATAGCTCTAAATGAGGCGTGGACAAACTGAAATTCTACATCAGGAAATATACACTACATTTTTTTAAATCCTAATTGTATAAAAGCGTACTTAAAAAAATAAAGAGTATCAAGAGATGAAAATAAGAATCATATTTTCAAGCTGGAAAGGATCTTAGAAAATATCTAATCAAAATCCTTCATATTACAGACAAGTGAAAAAAGGTCCCAAATAATAGGTCCCTATACTGACTATGGATACTAAGTGCCACATGTAAATTCCAATAGAGTAAAGCAGGGAAGCACACTCAATCAAACTAAGTAACCAACATAGAAACATGGCACAAATAAAATAACCTGTTCTACGATGGTAAAAAGCAAATACAGCACAGTTTCCCAAAGTTCAGAGTGCTCAATGACTTCCTTATCTATATGATGTATGTATGTATCCATCTATCATCTACCTACCTACCCACTCACCTACCTATCTCTATCTCTATATGTCTGTCTATTCATCCATCCATCCATCCATCCAACCATATGTCTGTCTATCTTTCTTTCTTTACGTATCTATCACCTATTTATCCATCAACTTAAAAGACTTCCTTCCTGCCACACAGTAAGTGGCAACAAAATGTTAACCATTGTTTTTTGGAAGTAAAGTTTTATACTGTGGTTCAACTTAAACTGGTCTCAGAGGCATGTGTAAACCTATTAAAATGTGGATAATCAATGAAAAAAATCACCTTGGTTTACTTCATTACCCAGAGAAAAGACATTAGGAGACTATGCAGCCTTAGCCTCAGAGTGGTTTGGTAAAATAACATTCTAGTGATTATGTAACCTTGTATTTAAAAAATAGAACAACTTTTCACCTAGCAATTATACTTCTAGAAATGTAGCCCAAGGACATAATTATATTCATAAAGACATAGCTACAAGGGTGCTCATTATAGGATTGTTTATAGTGGCAAAAAAGTTAGAATCAAACTAAACAGCCAACAACATGAAATGCATTGAATAAACTATGGTAGCACTCTGCTAGAAGAATATTAACGACATGGAAATATCTTCACAATCCTATTAGGAAGTGGAAAACGAGATTATAAAACATTAATAATACATGATACTAAGTAAATATATATCTAATCCTGCCTTCTTCACCTCTCCCAATTTCCTTTCTACCTGGTCACATCACTCCATTCAGCAGGCAATCTTTCGTCCTCAGCTGACCTGATTCCTCAGTAGCAAGTGACACTATGAATTCTTTCTTAAAAAACACTGTTTTATGTTGGCTATATAACCCAACACTTTCCTTTTTAGTCTCCAACAATTTTAAAAATTACTATTATTAAGGCTTTATTTTTTTAGAGCAGTTGAAGGTTCACAGCAAAATTGAGGGGAAGATACAGATATTTCTCCTGTAACCACTGCTCTCCCCATACACTGCCTCCTCTCTGTCAGCATCCCCACCAGAGTGGTACACTTGTTACCACTGATGAACCTGTACTGACACATCAGCACCTGAAGTCCATGGTTTACATTATTGTTCACTCTTTGTGTCTCCTAAGGTTTTGACCACTCATTCTCCATGCCTTCTACAAGCCTTATCTTTACCTCCTAACATGAAATACTTGTATCCTTCCAGCCACAGTAGTGGGCCCTCTCATCTCATCTTATTCTCCATCTTTGGGCCTGTCGTTCACACCCTTGGTTTTAACTACTATCTGCTCACAGGTAACTCGCATATTTATAATCTTCACCTAAGTTTAGACTGTATGCCCGACAATGAAGTTGCAGTACTCATGGTTACTTAAAAAGCACTTCAAACTCAACATATCTAAAGTGAGACACATTATTATTACTCCCTGAATCACTCACTTCAAACTGGTCACAACTGATTCTCTTTCAGAGATTCCTATCTCTGAATGAAACTGCTATCCATTTAGTAAGGCAAAACACAATAATTAATATTATTCTTAATATCACCTTTTCCGCCAATAACAAATGCAGTTGACCTTTGGGGTTTGGGGCACCAAACCTCCACTTAGCTGAAAATCCGTGTATAACTTTATAGGCGGCCCTCCATATCCAGGGTTCCACACCCACCAATTCAACCAACCACGGGCCCTGTAGAACTGTAGTTATGTATTTAGTGAAAAAATCTGCTTATAAGTGGACTTTCACGTTCAAACTCATGTTGTTCAAGGGTCAACTGTATAGCCCAATCCTACTGTCCTTTCTAACAATCTCTCAAGGCAGTCCATCACTCTCCAGCCTCAGTCCACATAACTATAAACTCTCATGTGAACTACTGTCGCAGCCTGTTAAATGGCACCCCCATAGCCACACTGCCTTACCTCCAAGTCATTTGTGTGTGTGTATAACCATGTTAGCCCTTCCTTGATTACTACACTTTGGTGTTTTCTAACTACACTTAGCTAAAAACAATTCACCTTGACTCATGGCCCACTATGTATATTAGCCTCATCTAATACCATGTTCCCCTTCTTCTCCTCTAGCTACGCTGGCCTTCTTTTCCACCCCCACACTCACTAATTCTACAGAACTTTTCAGCATGCTGTTTCCTCTACCTGAAACAGCAGCCCTCCTCCCTTCTCCTGATAATTTGGTAAAAGTGAGCTAACTGGTGTAACACACAATTACTTAAAATTTAGTGGCATAAGAAATATAACAGCCACTTTGGCTGGTAGCCATGAAGAATGGCCAATAGAGGTTATATTTTTCTATCATCTGGTTCCACCTTATCTGCATATCCTGGGTCTCCTTCCCTAAGGATCATATGGTTTCATCAACCTATTTGTCTCCATTCCTTCTGACCTCACGTCTGGGTTCCCAAGCTGTTATGCCCAATGCTTTCTGTACGATTCCAAAAGCAGATTAAATTTTCAGCTGTGAATCTTGGAATCAGAAGCACTGGGCTTACTACTAACTAAGCCCAGGCAATATACTTCCATTCCTCTTTTCATGTGAGAGAATTCCAGAAACCCTTATTCTTTCACCAGTATGTCTTTATGACTCCTTGATAAGCAGCTATCAATAGTATGTGACTTGCTTTTTGGCCACAGACCAAGGCAGTTTATAGTTCTAGGCCCTATGCAATAGAAGGAGTTCCATCAGTGTCTTAAATAATCCTGAAATAAACAGATTTAGACAGCAAGAAGTGTCATAGGATCCAACTAATTTCTCCAAGAGTAAGACAAACATGAGTCTCAGAAAATGAGGAAAGTTTGCACAGTAGTCACTATAATAACTAATTTCTTTGATTGTTTTTTTTTTAAGCATTCTGGCAATCCTTTGAGGTTTTAGGTATAATTGTACTCATGGGAACAGAGAAGTTACTTGTCCAGGATCAATGGGATAGCTATCATTCTAGTCCAAATCTGCCTGACTCTATCTTCTGCACCACTCCCTAATTACTGCAGAGACCCTGGGAGGAAGTGGTCTCGCAGGCACTTATGTACTACCTGCTGCATGCATACATTACTCAAATATCATTCTACTCCATTGGGCTAACTTTCCACGAGCTCTCAATTGTTAGGCATGAGAAATGTGGACCCTCCCACAACCTGAGGATCAACCTCATTTTTTCTGGTAAGAAATTTCCTCCAAGGTCTCCTCCAGGTGATCCCAGTCCTGAAAATCTGCCTTCCAGGGCTCTCCAGGTCTAATGAAAACAATAGATGGCTTGTTAAGGGGAGAAATTAATAATAAGTTATAAATGGAGAATGTGGTAAGCAGTGTATGAAGTTGCTACTAAGGAATACATTTAAATTTGAATTTAACATTTTAAGGACTTCAATGCACTGAACTTGGGGAATAATAAAACCATTCTTTTTTAGACATTTGAGGATTAAAATCAATCAGTAGCTATTTACACAGGAAATGTTATAAACAGAAAACTGAGCTAAGGGCTTGGAGCCATGTTCTCAAGGGCTAATGTGTACACTGATACCAGTTCATGTTGAAATTTACTGGCTTGCAATGAAATGACCAGAATAAATTAGCATACATATAAAACAGTTCAGAAAATAGCAGTCAGCTTTTCATAAGACAGCTTGGAAAGAGGGCATCAAGGAGGCAGAGCAGGGAGAAGTAGATTAGGAGAAGGCTGGGAAAGACAGCCAACGATGGAGAAAGAACTGCTTATTCATGTCTGAGGTAATAACACTTTAGCAATAAAAATATCTGTATGTCATTACTTCTAAAGAGCATGGCTTAGTGGATCACTGAGAACCAGCTTTGCAACCACTACTGTGAGGGCTCTTTTTGGAAGCTGTTCCAGGATCAGCTCCCAGTTTTATGAGCCCCACCAGCTAACTAACCAAATCTTTGTTTCTTATTGCTTCAGATTCCACACACACTCTCTTTTACTCTCGTACTACAAACCCTTCCTTCTATTTTTGTTCTTCATTATATACCTTGATTATCTAGTATTATATCCAAAGTGGTATGAATAATGCCAAAAAGACTGGATAAAGAGCTTAATCTTCAGGCACTCCCAAGAATTAATACAGAAATGTTTCATTTCACTCTTCTAATGCATCAAGGTAAGGAGAAAGATTAATATTATATATTACACATTGAAGTTTCAAATTCCACCCAGACTAACAGTGTTTTGTTATTGAGGGTAGTATACTACACATATAACTTATAAATAAGTGTATTTTTGTTTTCTTCATTTCATCTTTATTAGCCATGAGATAAACACCAGGAACTGTGCTGGATGCAGAGATTAAAGGATGGATAGAACATGGTCCCTGAACTAAAGTCAAAATGTAATAGAGAAGAGAGGCAAGAAAAGATTATAACCTCATAGTATAATGACTGGACACAGAGTCATGCTCAGTAGACAGAGAAACTCTAAGCTAGACTTGAAGAATGAATAGGAGGTACTCAAGCAAGGGAGAAAGGGCTGGTGATGAAGGATGGATTCTAAGCAGAGGAAAGACCATATATTGGGTTGGCCAGAAAGTTTGTTTGGGTTTTCCCACAGGATGTTACAGAAAAACCCGAACGAACTCATTGGCCAACCCAACACAAAGGTACAGACATGTGGGAAACCCAGGGTATCCTAGGAACTCCATGTATTTCTATGGGAATATTTCTATGCATGGGAATGAGGCAGGAGGTGAAGCTGAATAGATAAGAGGGTATATTTTTTGGCACCCTCAAAACCTTGTTAAGAAGTTTGACCATCCTGTAGAGAGATGATGGAGAATCAAATAACATGATCACTAATATGCTCAAGAAAAATCTTCTCTATAGCACAAACAGGGATTGAAGAATTTCAAAACAGTCATAGCAAGCTTTCTAGCAGTAGCTACATGAAAATAAAAACATTTGTTTAGCACTCTCCAGAATTAATATGAAAGATAAATGCATATAGAGAGATTATGAAAAATATGTTAACATCTGATGAAGGAGTAGAGTGGTTAAGACCAAAGCTTTGGAGTTAGGAAAAAAAAAAAAAAAGGTTGCTAAAATCTTGACTCAGCCAGTTGAGTTTCAGTTTCCTTTTCCTCAAAACAATGCCACTTCAGGGATTCACTATGAAGATCAAATAAAACATCTATCAAGTTTAAAGTGCCTAGCAAATAGTATATACTTAATAACTATTTTTATATAATCAAATATTTTTTGAAATGACTATTATGTATCCTATCAAGGTGGATATTCATTTGACATATTTTTATTCGAAATCTAAAAAAATTCATATAATATTATGAAAAGCTTTTGGTTTTTAAGACAGACTACTTCTAATTATAGTAAATAATAGTATCTGGTCATCCCTGTATTATTAATTTTCTGTGGGCCAAAAGATTTGATTTGGTTGTCAGATGTCTTTGAAATGGTGAGAGTATTACGAGGAAAGTGGGACCAAAAAAAAAAAGGTAAACCAGTTCAATTTCAAATGTTCCCTAAAGATCAAATTGATCATTAGATCATAAATTTAAATTGAAAGAAAATAATGACAAGATCAATCATATTGCCAGCCTGCTCACAAACTGATTGCATTCAAAATCCCAGTACAGAAGGCTGGATGAGGAATTGTGCCAAGTGTCACATGAATGAGATTCCCGGAGGGACAAATAAGTAAATCCAAAAAATCAATGTGCCATGAGGTTGACATTTCACATACTGATTTCCCTAGCTCCCTTTTCCCATCTTTGCTATGTAGAAAGGAGTAGAAATGTCCTCTGACAGATGTCCACATAAGTAGAGATGGACTCTCTCCCAGTCAAGTTGGGAGCACCAGATACTGCCATCTTGGTTTGACTAACTAGATGCCAACCATATGCATACAATTGGAAAGGGGGACATGGAAAGACATCTGGATAAGAAGCAGCAGAAATAGCTTAGTTCAATTTAGTCTTTTTGAACAAAGAATGGTATATAAAAAGCTCTCATGTCCCTACGACTCTGTTGTATTTATTCACTTTTTAACATTCAGGTTGTATAAATGGTTCTCACTTGACTTGTTTAACGTATTTTTATCCTTTACAAATGAATACCCCTCACCTAAAATAGCCAACGTATTTCTCAGTGACTCAATGAGAATTCTCTTCTCTTCTCTCTGATCTTTCTGGGACATTTTCTTCTTCCTTTCCTTTCACTTGGACCACTGTTAGGTAGAGACTTCACTCTACTCTCTTGATTTACCAACCCAGAAACTGCATCTGATTACTGCCACCCTAAACCAGGGCTGCTGGACCAGTGAGGCAATTTGAGTGGCAAAGGGAAAAATAGATACAGATGAGATTATTACCTAATATTATCTCTCCCTTGATAACAGTAACACTCCCTACTCAACCTTATTCCCTTATTTTAACCCCTTGCCAACATGCAGTGAAATGCAAATAAATCTGATCTCAGTCTTTGAGCTGCCAAAGGGCCACATTTAGGGGGGAACAAACATTCCTTTTCATGTAGCGCTGTCCAGCACAATTACCTAGTGTCCCTTTTTACTTTCCAAAGTGTGCTGTTTTTGAAGACAAATTATATGGACACTGTGCTTATAGGGTCTAAGTGTAAAAATCTGATGGGGAGGAATGAGAATTAAAAAAAAAAGATAAACAATCATTTTATCTCTTGTCTGTTTCACATTACTAGCAGAAAAATAACTCCATCACTTAAAAAGGACAGCAAGAAAGAGCAGGGGAGGAAAAGACTAACAAACCAACCAATCAGCCACAACAACAGCAACACCACACACACTCGCACACACACACAAAAGCAATACAAGGGTTTTAGGTACTATCTGTCTATCCAGAGAAGGAAGGAACTCCTGGCCAGAAGCACTGCTGTGACAGCAGAAGGGAAGCTGGCAGGTTAAATTCTACCTGATGGAGGAGAATCAGGGACATGAGAGGTACTATTCAGGGTCCTCAAGCCTCCTAACTACTAGAGGGCAGGCAAATGGGTGGAGAGGTTGGAGGATGAGCAGAACGAGACTCATTGTCTGGGCTGCAGGCTGTGATCTTGTTTTCTATTCTCCTCCCTCCCCATTAGAATTGGGAGCCTATTTTAGCAGGAACATTCTTATACATGGTGTTTAAGTTGTATAATTCCATTAGCAGAGTACTAAGCTTCAGATACATTGGACTTAATTAGGCTTTTATGGAAAGGCCCTGGGGAATTAACCACAATGTATAACATCCTTCATTTGAGAAAATGTATTCCCAAATGCAAACAAATGCTCACCAAACTTCTGGAATACAATTCCTTTGAAAGTGATAGGTTAGAAAAGGGTATGATCAGCTCCTCTCAACTCAGGCTGCCTATTCGAACTATCGGGGGGCTTTTAAATTCATACTATTACCAGGGCACCACACCAAGAGATTCTAATTTAATTGGCCTGGGGTGAAACCTCAAAATAAATATTTTTTTAAAAAGCTTCTTGCAGCTGGGTTGAGAACCACTGGGCTAGTAAATGCTTCTTGGACCTATATTTGAGCAAGTGGCTCAGGAGGGTTTGTTTTCATTACAGAGGGGTTTTTCTTCACAATAGGATTCACTTCCAGTTTTATTTTTCAATTGTTACTCAACCTAAAAAAAAAAAAAAAAAAATC
>NW_020185322.1:3064290-3066963 GCF_003031525.2 Neophocaena asiaeorientalis asiaeorientalis
GGGCACAAACGGGGGGGGGCCCGCGTACGGAAAAAAAAAAAAAAAAAAAAAAAAAAAAAGACACACAGCTGTAGTGTAAAAATAATTACACCTTCTTGCCAAACAATTATCACTGAATCTTTTAAAACTCATAGTACAGTGTTAAAAAGGAAAAAACAACCCCCAATATATGGACAACAGAAAATGTAATGAGATTAATTTTGTATATTTGAAAGATTTCACTCCTTCTCATTCTCCTCCATCAGGATCCTGGCAAAATTTTAGGATAGAATTGAGTCACGCACTGCTTCCTGAAGCTCCTCTGAGCAAGGTTTTGCTGCTCCACAGAGACCAGGGTTGTGGCGATAAAAGATGTACTAAGCCCTCAAACTCCTTGAAGTTCAAAATGAAAGGCTAATTGTAAGAGTTAGCCTTTGCATAAAACAGAGTTAATATTATTTCCATTGGTAACATTCAGGCAATTCAGGCACTCCCCCTTATCTCCCCCAAATCCTGTTACTGTCATGAACAAGGTACCTGAGGGCTGCTGGAGACACCTCACAGCCATGCAGGAGGTACTGCCACCAAGTCCTGTCCGCCAATCTCATTGCTCTCATTCTGTTGCTGAGCGATCTTTCCTATGTAGCTCACTTTCTCCTTCCCTATCTAACAAATGCATTTGGATGCCTTCTGAAATTTTACTTAGAAAGTAAACTTCCATGCACTGAACCCAACTGCCCCCCCTGCATTGACTTCCATTCAGTAACTGCAAAAGTATGTATACAAGGTTTTTTTTTAAGCACCGAAAGAAACTGTGAATGGTAAAAAAAAAAAAAACTATCAGATTTCTTTACCTACATCAGATGGCTGTAAGCCATGCTCAGGGGGATTCCAGAAGAGTGCAGGGAATGAATGAACACACTCACTTTCCCTGTGTGAATATAGGCATGGATGCCTATTTCATGTCAAGTTATGAAATTTACCTTGACATTTGCAAATTGCATTTTAACCAGATTCCTGTAAAATAATTCTATTTGTTCAGAGCTCCTCATTTTTTTATTTTTTTAGGTCTGAGACATTTATATTAACATATTTCCATACAAATAACCCAAAAAAGTTTAGTATTAGTTGTTTTGTTTGTTTTATACTGCAGGTTCTTATTAGTCATCAATTTTATACATATCAGTATATACATGTCAATCCCAATTGCCCAGTTCAGCACGCCACCATCCCCACCCCACCGTGGTTTCCCCGCCTTGGTGTCCAAATGTTTGTTCTCTACATCTGTGTATCAATTTCTGCCCTGAAAACCGGTTCATCTGTACCATTTTTCTAGGTTCCACATACATGCATTAATATACGATATTTGTTTTTCTCTTTCCAACTTACTTCACTCTGTATGACAGTCTCTAGGTCCATCCATGTCTCAACAAATGACTCAATTTCATTCCTTTTTATGGCTGTATAAATGTCTATTTAGGTCTTCGCCCCTTTTTGGATTGGGTTGTTTGTTTCTTTAATATTGAGCTGCATGAGCTGTTTATATATTTTGGAGATTAATCCTTTGTCCGTTGATTCGTTTGCAAATATTTTCTCCCATTCTGAGGGTTGTCTTTTCGTCTTGTTTATGGTTTCCTTTTCTGTGCAAAAGCTTTGAAGTTTCATTAGGTCCCATTTATTTTTGTTTGTAGGAGGTGGGAGGTGGACTTAGGAGGTAGGTCAAACAAGATCTTGCTGTGATTTATGTCAAAGAGTGTTCTTCCTATGTTTTCCTCTAAGAGTTTTATAGTGTCTGGTCTTACATTTAGGTCTCTAATCCATTTTGAGTTTATTTTTGTGTATGGTGTTAGGGAGTGTTCTAATTTCATTCTTTTACATGTAGCTGTCCAGTTTTCCCAGCACCACTTATTGAAGAGACTGTCTTTTCTCCATTGTATATCCTTGCCTCCTTTGTCATAGATTAGTTGACCATAGGTGCATGGGTTTACCTCTGGGCTTTCTATCTTGTTCCATTGATCTATGTTTCTGTTTTTGTGCCAGTACCATATTGTCTTGATTACTGTAGCTTTGTAGTATACTGTGAAGTCAGGGAGTCTGATTCCTCCAGCTCCGTTTTCTTCCCCCAAGACTGCTTTGGCTATTCGGGGTCTTTTGTGTTTCCATACAAATTTTAAGATGCTTTATTCTAATTCCATAAAAAATGCCATTGGTAATTTGATAGGGATTACATCTGTAGATTGTAGAATCTGTACATTGCTTTGAATCATTGCAAAGAACCTGTAGATTGCTTTGGGTAGTATAGTCATTTTCACAATATTGATTCTTCCAATCCAAGAACATGGTATATCTCTCCATCTGTTGGTATCATCTTTAATTTCTTTCATCAGTGTCTTATACTTTTCTGCATACAGGTCTTTTGTCTCCCTAGGTAGGTTTACTCCAGGGTATTTTATTCTTTTTGTTGCAGTGGTAAATGGGAGTGCTTCCTTAATTTCTTTTTCAGATTTTTCATCATTAGTGTATAGGAATGCAAGAGATTTCTGTGCATTAATTTTGTATCCTGCAACTTTACCAAATTCATTGATTAGCTCTAGTAGTTTTCTGGTGGCAGTTTTAGGATTCTCTATGTATAGTATCATGTCATCTGCAAATAGTGACAGTTTTATTTCTTCTTTTCCAATTTGTATTCCTTTT
>NW_020185322.1:3067292-3154170 GCF_003031525.2 Neophocaena asiaeorientalis asiaeorientalis
TGTCTCATTCCTGATCTTAGAGGAAATGCTTCCAGTTTTTCACCATTGAGAATGATGTTTGCCATGAGTTTGTCATATATGGCCTTTATTATGTTGAGGTATGTTCCCTCTATGCCCACTTTCTGGAGGGTTTTTTATCATTAACAGGTGTTGAATTTTGTCAAAAGCTTTTTCTGCATCTATTGAGATGATCATATGGTTTTTATTCTTCAATTTGTTAATATGGTGTATCACATTGATTGATTTGCGTATATTGAAGAATCCTTGCATCCCTGGGATAAATCCCACTTGATCATGGTGTATGATCCTTTTAATGTGTTGTTGGATTCTGTTTGCTAGTATTTTTTTGAGGATTTTTGCATCTATATTCATCAGTGATATTGGTCTGTAATTTTCTTTTTTTGTAGTATCTTTGTCTGGTTTTGGTATCAGGGTGATGGTGGCCTCATAGAATGAGTTTGGGAGTGTTCCTTCCTCTGCAATTTTTTGGAAGAGTTTGAGAAGGATGGGTGTTAGCTCTTCTCTAAATGTTTGATAGAATTCACCTGTGAAGCCATCTGGTTCTGGACTTTTGTTTGTTGGAAGATTTTTAATCACAGTTTCAATTTCATTACTTGTGATTGGTCTGTTCATATTTTCTATTTCTTCCTGGTTCAGTCTTGGAAGGTTATACCTTTCTAAGAATTTGTCCATTTCTTCTAGGTTGTCCATTTTATTGGCATAGAGTTGCTTGTAGTAGTCTCTTAGGATGTTTTGTATTTCTGTGGTGTCTGTTGTAACTTTTCGTTTTTCATTTCTAATTTTATTGATTTCAGTCCTCTCCCTCATTTTCTTGATGAGGCTGGCTAATAGTTTATCAATTTTGTTTATCTTCTCAAAGAACCAGCTTTTAGTTTTATTGATCTTTGCTATTGTTTTCTTTGTTTCTATTTCATTTATTTCTGCTCTGATCTTTATGATTTCTTTCCTTCTGCTAACTTTGGGTTTTGTTTGTTCTTCTTTCTCTAGTCCCTTTAGGTGTAAGGTTAGATTGTTTACTTGAGATTTTTCTTGTTTCTTGAGGTAGGCTCATATAGCTATAAACTTCCCTCTTAGAACTGCTTTTGTGCACCCCATAGGTTTTGGTTTGTCGTGTTATCATGGTCATTTGTCTCTAAGCATTTTTTGATTTCCTCTTTGATTTCTTCAGTGATCTCTTGGTTATTTAATAACGTTTTGTTTAACCTCCATGTGTTTGTTTTTTCATTTTTTCCCTGTAATTGATTTCTAATCTCATAGCGTTGTGGTCAGAAAAGATGCTTGATATGATTTCAATTTTGTTAAATTTACTGAGGCTTGATTTGTGACCCAAGATGTGATCTATCCTGGAGAAGTGTAATCTGCTGTTTTTGGATGGAATGTCCTATAAATATCAATTAAATCTATCTGGACTCTTTTATAGCTGTTAGCAGTTGCCTTATGTATTGAGGTGCCCCTATGTTGGGTGCATATAGATTCATAATTGTTATATCATCTTCTTGGATTGATCCCTTGATCATTATGTAGTGTCCTTCCTTGTCTCTTGTAACATTCGTTATTTTAAAGTCTATTTTATCTGATATGTGTATCTCTGGTCTTGAGTTCATTCTTAATGTGACTGTATGTTTTAAATGCTAACCAGATAGTAAACAGAAAACAACTAGGTCTAATTTTGTTACCCCTAAAACACAGCTTTGTATAGTTAGTGCTATTTTGAGGAACATAATAAACTGAAATGTATGTGCTTTTGGTGAAGTTTATTTCATTTCAGTTAGGCAGATTAGGAAGAAGAATTATTTTTTTTGTTGAAAAATTTCTACTGAACAAGTACTATATGCCAGGCAGGATACTAAGCACTGAGGACAGACCAGGAAACAATGAGTCAAAAATCCTTGCCTTCGTGGAATTTACAAACTAGTGGGAATTTACAGTCTTGAAACATATAATGATGCTCTGGAAAAACTAGGTCCAAAGTTTGTTTCTTGAACTAAACTTCAAATCAACATTCATCCAAATTCAATTTGTCTTCTTTCTTCTTTAGATATGGAAAGAATGAGGTAGAGAGTAAAGGGTATGGTTAATGAAAACAGAGAATTTCATAGGATTGGGAGGTTAGAGGGAGTAGAAAATCAATGGGGTAAGAAACCATTCTCACTCCACAAAATTGTCTAATCCCACGAGTTACAGGATGAGACTTGTCTGCTCAAAATTTAATATATTGAAAGGCGACCCATTTTTTTTTAACGTGCATTTACTCAGTGTTAATCCATATGCATGCTTTAAAGAGGTCTATGGTAGAAACCACAATACTACACTCTGCCTTGCACACTAAGTCACAGTCATAATAGGATGAGGAAAGTAACTCTTCCCAAACTTGACAGCCAAATATAGGCTTAAACAGTGAGTATAAAGAAGGCTTTGAAGGGTAAATAAATGGAAAATTAGGTGGGAAGGAGCATGCAGAGAGAAAACAATACAATCAGATACTAACTGAAATAACTTTGCCTCATAACAAGAAGGGTCAGAGCTAACTGCTGGCAATGGGCAGGCCAACGTGCAGGAGCTAGAAGAAGCTAGAACCGTCAAGCTGAAGAGAACACAATGGCCTTCTGTGATTCTGAGGGAGGGAGGCTATGACAATTAAATGCAAATCCTAATGAGATTTCCCAATGCAATCCAATGTCAATACTTCAAATTTGCTCCCACCTACAAATATCAGCTTTTAAGACAATGACCAACAGGCCAAGAGAAACCATCACCCTTTCTTTGGAAGCCATGTGTGATTTACCACTCCTTATGTTAACACAATACCTAGAAAGGGCCATCTGTAAATTTTCTATACTTTCTGTATATTTTCTATATAACATAGACTCTTTTGAGTTTCCTGGGGAGAATGGCAGTGATACATGCATTTTGTAGATTAAAAAGGTTTAGTATAAAGTATTTGTGTGCTTATAAGTGGGACTTTCAGTACAGTGAGAAAAACTGCCACATCCTCAGTGACAAACACCTTCCTCCTTAAAATACTTATTATCACAGCAACCAATATCTTGCTAATAATGAAAACTGCATTCAGATGCTGCACAAATCCATCTTTCCTATGACTACAACATAGATATGAATGGGGATTATGTAAGTCAAGATCTTAAAGATAAGATAGTTTTACAATGTGTAGATGAAAACTATGTAGATGAAAACTCTATTCAGCAGAGATAAGATTTAAATGCTTTACTATTCCAGTAGTTTCAACTAGTAATTTGATATAAAGCTGAAATGAATTTTTCTCTTAGGAAAAAATTAAGATTCAAAACCTTAAAAAATGTAATGAATCTCA
Organism: Neophocaena asiaeorientalis asiaeorientalis; assembly: GCF_003031525.2. Classification (NCBI taxonomy): domain Eukaryota; kingdom Metazoa; phylum Chordata; class Mammalia; order Artiodactyla; family Phocoenidae; genus Neophocaena; species Neophocaena asiaeorientalis. The sequence goes on from NW_020185322.1 coordinate 3,070,645, forward strand.
AAGATCTCTAAGAGAAAAGAATAGTTTTGTACTTTAAAACAACAAATTACACAGAACAAATAAAATATAGGAAAACAGACACGTTATTTTGGACAATTAAATAAATATGTTTCTGTATTAAAAAGGGTGTTAACTTCTTTAAAATATTTTAATTCAAATATTGCAGGCTTAAAATAATAAAAAGCAGGATGTAGAAAAAAATATTGTTTTTGTACAAATAACATTCAGAAATTTTAAAATTTTCTATCAGAAGTTTGACTTTTATTCCTTGATGCCAAGAACTCATTCTTTTTGTGTCTATACATCATTATACATTTTCCATGGTGTAAATGTTTCCAAAACATAGGATGAACACATATGCTGTGTCTAGTCCTACTATAGGACTAGAATGGTCCTAGTCCTACTATAATTATTAATTGCTTCCCCCTTCTCAAATAGAAGACTTGCATGGAAAATTATGTGGTCACTCAACCTAAATAGCACTGAATTTTGGGATACTGATAAACTTTTACAAAAGAAATTAGAATTATGCTTTGTGTTTCTCAGTCTGGAAAACAACCAATTACATGTTTATACTAACTATTCTTATGAGCTAATATTTACTGAGTGCCACAACTTATAAGCTGTTGTACTTTGCCCATATTACATCCTTAAGCTATATACTATTGTCCCTAAGTTATAAAGAAGGAAAATGAAACTTGAAAGCTGTGACTGTCCCAAGGTCATATAAGTATTAAGGAGTAGAATGGGAAATTGAAGACAGGTCTATCTGATTCCAAAGCCCATGTTAAGTTGATGAATGTAGTAAACATCCAATATAATATTTATGCTAGTAATAGTGTGAATGAACCTAGGCATAGGAGAATGTCGTGTAGCTGTTTTGCTTTTCTAAAGTCACAAATCTTGGTGTGACTCCAACTGCATTAATTTCCATTCAGAGTGTCCATTTGAGCATCATAGCTAAAACGTTAGGCACTTCCAGGTATACTCTGTCAGATCCAGTAATGCTCCTCTCACATCTATTTCTCACTGGGATTAATTCTAACCTCAAGGGTTTTTGCAGTGTAAAAACATTCATGGAGTAAAACAACACTGCTTGTCTTTGATCCATCCTGTATTAGCTTTCACTGAGACTCATAACTGTTCCCTTATGGTCTTTTTTTATTAGCACCAATATCCACAGTTTCCAAGATTCTCAATTCTTGCTATGCCTACTGAATGGGCAGCCTACCCTTTACCATCCTCTCTTCACAGATTAGACAACAATCTGGACCCATGGCTCTCTTGTGCTTTCTTTTTCTTTTTTATTTTCTCCCTTTCTCCCTCCCTCCCTCCCTTCCTACCTTCCTTTCTTGTCCTCCTGGACACTGGAAATGTTTAGCTGCTTACCAATAGCCCCCTGATATAATGAGGCCCCATAATGCCTATATTTCTATGTATCCAAGGTAGTGATTAATTTCCTACTAGCAGCCATGCTATTGCATAAGGCACATGGGAAAAGCTGCTGCCTCCCAGATTTCCAAATGAAAAGCAAATATATTCTCCCCCACTCTTGGTTCTACATATTTTAAGGAATATCCATCATCCTAAACTAAGTAACTCTGTGGGGATGCCAAAGTTCCCTTTATCACCCACACCAGCTTCCAACTTCCTTGCTTCTTCTCTAGCTATTAGTTTTCTTCCCAGGGTGGAGCTTCTTGTCTAGAACTCAAAGGCTATATTTTGTAATTCATCCCCCTTCTACTGCTAAATTTAAATTTTTAGACCTAAAAGTACAAAATTTGTCTTCTTTTTTTTTTTGTCTCTTATTCCACGTTGCCCAAGAGGGGAAGAAAGCCCTCAGGATACAAATGAGCAAAAAGACAAGCTGAGGTTAATGCATAGTTAATCCTTCAAAAGTGTGACCCTTTGCCCAGAGCAGCATAGTACTTCTTAGAGTTGACTACATTTGTGAATACATGCAAACAGTAAAATGCTCAGATGAAGAAGATTCAAGTAGAATGAAGCAAGAATGGGGAGAAGAGAAAAAAGAAAAACAACAAAGGCAATATGGTGACAAGGAAAAATAGAGAATGACAATAAAAAAGAGAAAAAGTATAGTGGTAATAAGACACAGTAGAAAAGGGGAAGCAAAAAAAAAAAAAAAAAGATGGAAAAGAAGAAGGGAGGAAGATACAAGAGAGATGGAAGCACACACACACACAAAAGAAACGAGAGGAGAGAAGAATAGGAAAAGGAAACCCCGATGAAGAAAAAAGTGCAGAAGAGACAAAACAAAAAGAAAAACAAACTTTTCAAAGGGGAAAAACATTTAATTTTTCAAATTCCTAACTGGCACATACCATCTAACATGGCAGCCTGAATCCATTCTCCCCATTCCTTCTGCCCCATAGTGTGTTTCCTGCTTCTCATCTTTGCAGCCATCCTTTTTAAGTGTACACAGCTGGGTGAGTCCAGACACTACAACTTTTAAATTGCTGCTCCATAATACTAACTACTTTCCCCCTATTTTTAGTGTTAACTGAATTCCAGACACTGATCTAAAAAAGGACTTAAGTGCATTATCTCATTTATATCTAACTCCACATTCTCTGCCTTCTTAGCTGCTCACCTACCTTCTCTCACATACCTAAACCATGAATATAAATAACCCACTTACCTACCTTTAATTTACTATTTCAAAGTGTTATACAATGTTTGGTTCAATGCTTGGTTTGGGCAATTGTTATAAGTTTCTTTTGGTTTTGATTCCCAATTCAAAGTTCCCTATTCTAATGGTTATATTGCCAATCAATGGAACACATGTTTATTAAAGCAAATCATGGTCAGCAAACTATGTTTGGGATTAGGAGGTACTACTTTATACTCCCAGAGAGAAGTCCTGTATTTAAATTTGTGCAAGACCCAGAATGTCTCCACACAGGTGGGTATCTCTTACAGGCTGTCTCATGAGTGTAAAGATTGCAGAGTCCTGAAGCTGAAGTGAGACTATGGCAGGACAGTAAATCTTATTCCAACAATTGCAGCTGTTATTTATCATAAAGAAAGGCATTTGAGAAATTCTAGCCAATCATTCAACATTCTTTTCAACAAAGATGTGATGGAAGAAACATTTCCATACACCAGGTGAAAAGAAGAGAAACACAGAATTGTGCAGTTTTCTCAAAGATACGTCAGTGGCAGTGTTAGGAAAACTTCCTCAAAAGTTCATGACCCACCAACAATGTGATTTCTTTTCTCTGTCTTACAAGATGCTACAATTTGTATTACACAATCTTTTTATAACCCTTATCTCATTACATATGGCTCCTTGAGAGCTGGGCCAGCCAAACATTCAGCCAGGAAATCTTGGATTTACTTCCCAGTTACTATCTTTGTACCCTCAGGCAAGGTTTTTTAAGCTCTCAAAGGCTCACTTTCTGTATTTGGAAAATGGGGATAATAATAGCTACTAACCCATCGTGTTGTTATGAGCATTAACTGAATTTGGCATGTAAAGTACTAAATAGGCTTTAGCAATAAGAACAATAATACTCATTATTCCTATTGGTAGTCCCAGGACTTGTTACAACATCTTGCATAATAGCAGTCTCCCAATAATTGTTTGTTAAATGAATGAATCATCTGATTTGAGAATAAGCATTATTATATGTACACTCACTTTATTAATTGAAAACAAAATGATGATAAAATATTAAAACAAATAATGTTTCAACTTACAGAAGGTTTCATCATTTTTGGAAAGTGAGTACCTACAAAACATTACCCTCTAATGATTCCTGGTTTAATGCTTCCTTCATCGTTTTAAAACTAAGGCATTAAATGAATGTGTAATATGGTGGTAGCTCTAGTAATCTACAAGTTTCCTGTTACCTATGGAAAACTTAGAATGTATATTTTAATAAAATTATACACCAAAACCAGGTACTTGGTTGATTTATTTTCACTCTGGCCAGAGAATTTTATCAAGATCCTTCTACAAAACAGCTCTTTTCTTTCCTATCCCTGTTTTTCATAAATCAATGACTAGCTTAAATTAGCTAACTCACTGTGTTGTATTGCTAATAAACATATGGAGTAAATACACTTAGAACAAATCTTTTCTGTTGAACACAGACTAAAATTATATTGCATCAATCTACTAAAACTGGAAATCAAATCACAAATGACTACATAATTAAACACAGCAAAATCTACTTTAATGTTAATGGTGCATCAAACATTTATTTTTTGTAAATAATAGAACCTTGTTTATATCCAGTTCAACAAGACATCTACATTGACCTAAAACTGTTTGGACTTTCTTAACTGATTGTGACCTCTTAGAGTTTATGAAATCCCTGATCTGGATGTGAATAAAGCATAACTGAATATTCAAAAGAAACATCTTTTTTCTTCTTTTTTCCCAGGACATATTAGAACTATTTCCAACTGAGTTGCTTATTGCAAAATTTTGAGGCAGTTTATTTTCTCAATCTTCGTGTAGCATGTCACTCCTCCAAATTACGTTCCTTATTAATCATCTCTGCACATATTATAGTTTTTAAAAGTATACTGTGCTTTTATACTCTATCTTACATAACTGTATGTGGGGTTGCATACCCTCTAACATGTCATCAGTATGTCACACAAGATCTCCTTTGTGAGGGCAGGGAGATGTACTAACTTAGTCTGATGATCAGGAAACTGAAACACAGCTTCTTTCAACATGTGATAATTTGGGGAACGAAGCATTTGAAGATTAGTACTCTTACAAAGCTATATTTCTTCAAATTAGATGAAAAAAATTATATATTAGGAACATTGATATAAGTATTTTTGTTGTATATGCTGACTTACTGTGATTCTACAGTTTAAAAGGAAGATATCACCTATATTGTCATAATTAAAGCCTCAATAGGAGATTAGGATATCACAAATGTTGAGATTTTAATTTTTATTCTCCTGGAAATATCATGTCACATTATTCACACCTTTTTTCAGTGATATTAATGCGTGGAAATACCACAAGGTTCTCCCCCATCCACCCTTTTCCAATTCTTCCACGCAAGGCTTATTTGGTGATGATTAAGTTCTTAGAAGACAGGCTGTTTACAGAGTAGAGGCAATATTGACAACTATGCTGCAGTGCTTTACCTCTAGTTTAACAATAAACTGTCAGTCAAGAAAAAGGAATTTTATGTATGAAAGGCCATCTAAATTGCAGGTCTCTTAATTGGGCCAATCCTTTTTCCCCATCCTCCTAGGAAAAGACACCTCTATACAGAAGTTAGTTCTTGGCTAACAAGGTCACCAAATAATAATGCTTAACTACATTTTCTTATGATCACATAATAGCAAATGCAAAATAACCTGAAGTCCTTATCAACTGATCAAGAAGGATGTATGGTTTCAGAGCTGTCAGTTTCAAGACTCTGTTGATGGGCTAATTTCTCTGCAGTGTTGATTTGGTCCTTTTCTCTTGTAAGAATGTATAGCATGATAACCCAGCTGTACCCTAACCATATGTTCAGATTCACACAAAAGTCAAATCAGCTTTCTTTTTCTAAATTACTTCCTCCCTTGATGTATGGACCTTATTTATAACCTCCCTTTGTGCAGCCATAACTCTATCACATAGGGCTTAGTTTCTAAAAACCATAGCAATTGCCTGAAAATTGATTTGATGTCTTTTGCCCATCCCTCCCTTTGGTCCCTGATGACATTTTAATATGAGCCATGACATTATGATGGATGAAATCTGGCATTTTACTGTAGCAATGCTACTCCCATGTGGAAAATAACAGCTTGTTCAAAAGCTGGTCTTCCAGCCAGAGTTAGGATATATGGTAAACCACTTTACTAATCTCTCCCCTTCCCTTTCCTTTTAAAATATCCTTCCCAAACTTCTTTAGGTTATCAAATTTTCCATGTATCACAGGTCAAAGCTAATTGTAGGTCACATAATGATAGTGATAAATGTGTCATGAGAAAACTGGGTTAATCGTGTATAGGAAACAATCTAGAGTTTGATCATAGAATAAAATAATTTTCCAATACAAACTCTATTCTGCAAAAACACCAAGTTTCTGCTGATTTGTGAAGCAATTGTACCTTTTTAAGATATATTGTAAGGCAACTCCCTAATGCCAGTAGACCAGATTGAAAAAAAAAATCATTACACTTACCTTTTATAAACCATATGTCCTTATTTGTAAATCACAACTTTTTTTTCTAACTTTATATTAACTACCACAATCAACTCTTAAAGCTAATAAATACAAATGTATTTACAAATTCCTTAGTCAAAAGGGGGAGAAAAGATATTTAAGATTCCACTAGTATGTGCAATTAGTGTCACTTATATATAATTGTTAGTGTATCATGGGCCTTGGTGTTTTAAATATACTGGGTAGTAGGACATCTCTGAGGATGAATAACTGCAACTACATTTCTATTTGTTCTGGGTGTTTTGCATAGGTCCATATCCCCTACTAAAATTGAACATGTGGGCTTATGGGAAATATGAAAATATACTGTAATTAAAGCATTCATAATTGAATACTGTAAATAGTATTTATGCCCTTCACCAGTAGAACTCAATACTTATTTAAAGGCCTGCAGCAAGGAGATGATTAATGATTACAGTAAGGAAGCAGTACTGATCAATGCAAGTTGAATTCAGGGGACCCAACTCCCCAAGTGCAGCCCTATGCCTTCAGATCCGTTCTATCTCATTAGAGGACAGAATAGCTTTTTACATTCTCCACACTTGTTCATGTTTGAATGATAAAGTGAGGCAATCATTGTCAATAAATATATACCCTGTGAAATATTTGTCCATATTCATAATTTTAATGTTCATGGGAGACTGAGCTGAAGGTAAAATCTAGCTCATGACACTGACATTTTTTTTATTGGTCCAGTGTACTTTGTGTGCATTAATTTCACTTAATTTACTTTTCAGTTTCACTTTTATTTTGTTCACTTTCTGTAGCTACCTCCTTCAAATTCCTTTGACAACCTGAGAATGTCTTGCAGCTGAATGTAATATTAATTACATTTCAAAGCAAACCTTTATTCATTTGGGGACAATCTGTGAAACAGAAATCTGTGACTGAAGCTGTTGCCAAGCCAATTACTGCAAAATAACTCAAATATGTCTCAACAGATTGCATTTTTCCTATTGTTAGATTGTTTATTCTGTAGATCAAAAGGCTACATTCGCTTTAATTAAAATGAACCAACTCACATAGTTAAATATATCATCCGTTCCCTGGGACTATATATGGATTTATGTATAGACAGAATGTGCTAATGAAAATCTGTTTTTTTTTTTCTGTGTAATTCTGTTTTTTTTCTAGATGTTTCCAGGCTTTCTTTATGTCAAGGCAGCCTTTGTATGAACAAGCCAGACAAGAAAGAACTAATCAGCACCGAAGTCCAGAGTGCAAAGAAATTATTCAGTTGCTCAAAGAAATTCACCCCAGCACACCATCACGGTGCATCACACATACAGAAGAGATTCGTGAATTGCAACAGGTTCAGTGGAATAAGCACTTGACATTCAGATTCTTATCTAAACTTTATCTGAACAATTCAGATTTCTTAGTTCCACAATACAAAGCCAGGGATTTTTTTCTTTCCCTGAGGATCTGGAAGCACTGTTGTATGAGGTTTTAGAAATACCCCCTTCTGTTTAGAGTGAAATAACGTCAATCAATATATTGTTCTACAGAAAAATATATTTAAAAATCTTAATTGTCAGATATTTGTATTTAATAAACTCTTTTTTTTTTTTTTTTTTTTTTGTAATCCTCCCAGACCGGGGCACAAACCTGTGTCCCCTGCATCGGCAGGGGAACCACAGGGTTCCCCTGCGCCACCAGGGAAGCCCCCTTTTGCTTTTGAATAGCAAATTTGCCTGTGCTCCGCAACGGGAAAGGCCACAACAGTGAGAGGCCCACGTACCTCAAAAAAAAAAAAAAAAACAAAAGGGTGCTTCAAAGCCCCTAATATCATTTTTCATTTTTTTTTCCAAGACCGTATTTAGCTTTAAATGTATAAGGAAGTAAATTTAAAACCCATGAAGTGTCGGCAAAATGAAATTATTATATGCTGAAAGGCCCCCTTTGCCTTTAACAATATCTAATATGATTAGTTTGTCTTTCACTTCAGGGGATTCTGATAATATTGAAGGAGAAATCTAAGCAGTTCACTTTGATAGGAGAAAGAATCTCAATGCTCTGGGAAGTTTGAGCTTTAAACACATGCAGCACCAGCCAGGGGAAGGACAATGGAGAGGGTGTGAATAACATAAACTGGGCAAGGAAAACATCAACTGAGTGTTTCCTCTCCCCAGTACACTTGCTGGAACCCTGGTTCTTTCTCAGGTTCTTCTACTTGCCAGGAGAGTGGGTGAAAAAGGAAGATATTCTCAAACACACATTGCCTGGGCTCTCAGCATGTGGATCAGTGCCATCCTCACGTTCCCTGGCTGCAGTGAATGTCAATGACCCACACCCACTTGCTACAACACTGTTTGTTCCTCTTCCATTGCCGTAGATGGTGGCAGAGCTGCTGGTCAACAGAAGGTTGGTGTTCAGTCCATTGTTCTGCTCTGGGCTTCTTCCCCCTCCTGGCATCCTATCCCCCAGGAAGTTTCTTCATCTCTATGTCACAGGGGATGATGTGAGTCACTCGCAGCAGAACTGGCTGATTCAACTTTCTCCCCCTCACTTCTCTGATAAAGGGCTGTCTTAGCTCGAGCTTCCACAAAATACCACAGATGGAGTGGCTTAAACAACAGAAATTTATTTCGCACATTTCTGGAGGCTGGAAGTCCAAGATCAAGGCGACAGCATGGTCAGGTTCTGATGAGAACTCTCTTCTTAGCATGCAGACGGCTGCTTTCATGGTGTGTCCTCATGTAGCAGAGAGAAAGCCAGCTCTGTTTTCTTCCTCTTCACATAAGGACTCTATTCCCATCATGGAGGTCCCACCCTCATGACTTCTTCCAAACCTAATCACCTTCCAAAGGTCCCACTTCCAAATCCTTTCACTTTGGGTGTTACGGCTTCAACATATGAGTTGGGGTCACTAACAATCAGTCCATAACAAGGGCTGCTTTTGTTCTGCTTCCTCTGACCCCTCATCTAGAGCTGTCTCACAGGGAATTGGCATATTTTAGTTCTGACACTTTAGTTCTGACACGTTCATCTGCTGGATCTGACACCCCACCCCTTCTCTCTGTTTGGACCTAAGAGTTGAAGGGGGCTTTAAATCACAAGTAAGCCTCTTGGATTTCTGAAATCTGTAATTCTGGTCTAAGCATTTCTGACCACAAGCATCAACAACACTCCTTTGTGTTTCTAATAGTTAAAGGACTATTAGTGATAATCAACAATACAAAATAAGATTCCAAGGATAATTCATCTTTCTGGCAATGGAAATGATGGGATTATCGGCCAACTTGGAAATATAACAATATTTTAAATAAAATGATTTATATCTTACACAAATGGCCAAAGGATGTGAAATATTTTGGGCTATCTATAACTTCTCCCTTCAACATGCATATCTCTTCAAAAATCCACTGAATCATTATAGAATCCTGGGGAAGAGATAAAAAGTTGGGAAGGTTATAAATAATCAACCTTAGGTTCAGAAAGACTGAAGAATGACTAATCTAATGTATATTAAGATATGGATGTGTGTGGCAGCCTTGGGCTTGCCCTACTCAGATCGCCTTCCAGAGAGAGTCTGCTCTAAGAGGAGGAGTTGGCTGACAGCTCCGAGTTGCTGCATCTTCAGCATCCACCACAGGGTTGAGGTCGAGGACTCCATCTCCCCAGGCTGCTCCTAGCCAATGACTGGGCTTGGTAGGAGTCCTGGGGTCAGCCATGCAGATCTCTTCCAATGGGCAATCTTTACTCTGGAGCTACCACCAGCCTGGCTAAGAATTTCTCTGAGTTTCCTAGAGTCGAAGGCTCTTCTTACTCCATCCTTCACCCTTCCCTCTCTTCTCTCACAGATGTCAGACCAACACTGCACTTGAAGGTTCTCCCTGGTCCACTCCTGCTCTTTCTCTCCTTCATCCTTCACAAATGTTTACCCCAATGACTTTCTTACAGTATTAATTCCATTTTGGCATAGGTTTCCCAGAGGACCAGAATTAATGCAGTATGTGTGTGTATTTACATGTATACATCAACTCATGGATACAAACAAAAATGCAAGTATTGATATATACTACGCACTTACATACGTTTATGTGTATGGATGTAGTGTTCAGATGCGCACACACACACACACACACAAACACACTTGTTTAACCAGCAGCCTACATTTCAAAAGTTGAACTGACCTTCTCGCACAGACATGCTAAGAGTACATTAAAGAAAATCTGACTTTTCTTTCACTACCTAGATAAAGATTCTTACTGATAAACAAGAAAGCATCCTTATATATGTGTTAGAGGGTACAGCATGATATTTATCATTGGCATGATTGTTTATATTAAGAAAGGTTAACCCAAAACTAAACTCAAAACTGTAGTCTAAATGACCAGTATACCTACTCTATTATATTAAAAAGCCTGGATTTTGTTCTAGCAGGTAGGAATTCATTGAATATATTCATTTTTCAGTTTTAACTGGTATCTTTTGGTATTATAAGGATTCAATCTTCTATGAATAATCTTTTATAAGGATGTTACCAAGGACTAAGCCTACCCTAGAATAAGAATGATATTTATGTTCACCCAAATAGAAGTTTACTACATTTATCAAATTACTTTAAGAATGTTTCAATGCATTTGCCTTGAGCATTGATAGATTTCAGGCTAGTCATAACATTTTCAGTAAATTTTATCTGATGGCCTGTTGATGACTATCTACCTTTTGATTAAAATTCCATGATTTTATAACTACATTATGTTGAAATTTCTGAAACCAGCCCAAACATGTAGTTCCAAATGGGATATTTGGGAAGGGTCTTTAGATCTAATTCCATATGATATTTATTTCTGTATTTTAGAGTGAAGTTTACTTTAAGCCTAATTTAAGATATTTCTATGACTTGACAATAGATGTGAGAATCAATTTTGATGACATATTTAAAAGTAAATTTTTATATCAATGTAATGATTTAATATATCTTCCTAACTACATACCAAATCTTGCCATTATTTTCTTTCAAAATGTCCCATTTACCTTTTCCTCTTTAACTTGGTACATGAAAGTCCAGTCAAATTTTCAGGATTAAAGCAATTTTTATAAAGTTTGATTTTGCAATGAAAGAATATATTAGGCAGAAGCAGCCTTTTTTGACACTTAAATTTCTCACGGATTTTCTCGTATTCTTGACTCAACAGGCATGCTTTGAGCATGAAATTCTATTAGTCTTAATCAGAAAAATGTAGCCCATATGTTGATTAGGAAATATACTTTCTGAACACTGTACTTTTTAAAAACAGGAAGAAAAATACATTTCCTGTTATTTTTACACCTTTTAAATGCCAAAAGATCTAAAAAGGACAGGTATTCTTTCAATGCCTGTTGAAGCACAAGTTCAAAATTTTAGTAAAGTGCCTGGATAAAAGCAAATTTTTATCTTCAGATCTTTTACTGATGGGACTATGAGAGAAAAAAATATTGCATGTGTTTTTCTTCTTTCCATTGCATTTTATTAAAAATTAGCTTTTTTTCCTACATGCTAGTAAATGATAAATTATTTGAAGTTTAATAGAGTTAAAGAGGAAAAAAACATGAGATAGAGAATAATATAATGAGAACAGTCTCTCTTTCTCCCATTCCTATCATCGACCTCCCTGATTCCAGTGTGCTTGTTACTTGCTCTGTGAAGCAGCCCTGTTCAGTTTGGTTGTTCAAGGGAGCAAGATGGGCTAGTGTGTGTAGATCATAAAGCATTTGCAATTTTTTTTGAAAGAGAGGAAGAGCATATTTTAAAAGCTGATAAAACCTTAAAACTTCCTCTCATCTGGACTTCAAACAGTTCAGGAATCAAAATGCAAAGAATGTCTAAATGAAATACAGGGGTATCATTTCCCTTAAACTTCTGGTTTTTTGAAGTTGTTGATGAATAATTATGAGAGCCAATCATGGGATAAATATTTGAAAGGTTTTGGGAAAAATGATTGTCCCAGTTTCCTTATCCATGCTTGGAGCTTATCACCTGCGTAGCTCAAGATACTTAGAAAATTAGGCTGCCAGCCAGATATACTCTCTGGAACTCTATGGATTGGAAAGAAACCAAGAAGCTAAAAAGAATTTGAACAAGTGGGACTGGGAACCCAATAACTCAGGCACAGACTCCAAAAACAACTATTTCATTCTATTAAGCATCAGAATCACTCAAATACCTACGGTGATTTAGAGATTTATCTCATGATAGTCTAAGAGGCCAGATCAGAGCCTCTTAGGTCAAAATATCTATAAATCTCTGCCTCTACTCACATTTAAATAAGTCTGGAGTTCTTTATCAAACATTATTTAAACACTGTTATGGCCTGAATGTTTTCATACCTCCCCAAATTCATGTGTTGGAATTCTAACCCCCAATGTGATGGCACTTGGAGATAGGGTCTTTGAGAGATAATTAGGGTTAGATGAGGTCATGAGAGTAGAGCCTTCATGATGGGATTAGTGCCCTTCTCTCTTGTTCTCTCTCCACCACCTGAGAACACAGCTAAAAGGTAGCCATCTGCAAGACAGGGAGTTCTCACCAAAAACCTGTCTGGCACCTTGATCTTGGACTTCTAGCCTCCAGAACTGTGAGAAATAAATTTCTGTTGTTCAAGCTGCCCAGTCTATGGTATTTTGTTATGGCTGCCAAAGCCAACATATACAAACACTCTTCTTCCCTTTTGTTCACCAGTATATTTTTTCTATTATTTATATTAAAGAAGAAGACCATATATTGTAAGTTCCAGCCATAAGTATAATAATCCTTACTGCAGTGGAACTTAAAATAATAACCAATCTGATTTTGGGAACTTAACAGAACCCTGATTTATGTGAGTCTCTTTTTAAGGGAGAAGGAAGGGAGTAAAGGTCAGAAACGGTGACCATGTACATTCCATATACTGTGCTCTTAATCAAAACTTACCATACTCATCAAGAAGGCATGACTTTAGAAGGGACCTACATGGAAAACTGGTAGGAAAAAGGGAACTGCTTTGCCATCTAGATCAGTGTTAATGGAATTATGGATATTTTGGCCAGATTTCCCTCATATCCAAAGGATATTTTCTGGAAGATCTCTTGACTCTTACAGTAAAGCTATAGCTATTTTTTCCTCTCAAGCCTTCTGCACTGAATGCTTCTCCTTTGTCTACTGCTTAAGCACTAATGTCTCCCTGAGTTCCATCCTTGCAAGAGTCTTGATATTTATAGCCCTTACATAAAAGGCTTAAAATGGTTAAACAGCATAACATGCTACATTCAAGTACATCATACATTAACCTACAAATAGGTGAATTCTACACAACGTGGAAGGACACTTTTTCCTGTAATTCTCAATCTGGAAAATTTGTATTTTTCTTTTAATTAATTTATTTTACATTTGTCTTTCCATAGTCTAAGCTGATTATGTTAAGGTTCTTCATATAAAAGAGTAAAATATTGATATAATGAAGACTTGCTAAAGAAAGAGGTGACTGTGTAGAAGAAGAAATGGACAAAACCATTACCATAGTGAGAGATTTCAACATCCTTTCAATATCCTTTCAATTATTCAATAATTATTGGTAGTTACAGCAAAGAAACAGTGACTCTACAGAAGGAATATTTGAACATGGTTTTTTATATTTATGTATAAATATATATTCATGTATTTATCTATAACCCTGTTTTAAATTATATATATTCTTCAAATGATCAGTTTTCTAAATGACCAATAACATGGCCATAGAGTAAGTCAATAAATTTCAAAAGAATAGGTATGTGCAATGACCACACTGCAATTAAGCTAGAAATAAGTAACAAAATTAACATTAAAAAATACAGTTGAGAATTAGACTGCATATATAAATAACTTATGGACAAAAGAAATAATCTTAATATAAAATTTAAAATACTTTCAACTTTATAATACAACAGTTCAGCTCAAACTAATGAAGTCAAAACAAGATTTCAAAGGACATTTAGTGGTTTAAATGTCTACAATAGAAAGATATAAAGGGAAAAAATGAATTGGTAATGAAATTAGTATTTCAATGGAATAAATACAAAGAAAATGGAAAGAGGGAGAAAATAAAAAATAACAAATATAACAGAAAACAAATGTACAATAGCATTGATCAATAGAGTAAACAGAAGGCTAATATAATAGACAAGCCTCTCATGAGATTGATAAGGGAAAAAAAAGATGCAAGCAGACAGTATTAGGGATGAAAAGGAAGGATATGAGTACCTATATAGCAGAAACTATAAAGATATAAAAAGCATTTCCAGTTTCTTGAGAAAAGATTATTAAGTAATAGTAACTAATTAGCTTGTTATAGAGAAGAAGACTGAAAAAAGTTTTAAAAATTACTAAACAGTATTCACAGCCTAATAAAATAGTTATAGATTCCTAGGCAGGAATTCAGAGAAGAGAAGACCTGGAAGATGTGAGTCTGGGAGGTTTCTATTCCAGGAATATGTCAGTCCAGGAAAAGCAGCTGAGAGTCTTAGCCCCTTGTTACTAATGGCTTAGTGTAATGGAGCAGGGTTAGGTTGTTAGGTGCTAAGAACTTGTATATGGCCCTTCTCTCACTGGTTTGCTTCATTCACCTTAGAGTATAATCTAGAGCTACAGGTTTTACATTGACCCAACTCAGAAGACTCCCAAAAGGTAGACCTACTTGATGGACATTGGATGCTGAATGAACCAGTGTTAGAGCTTGCCACCTTCTAAAGGCAAAGACTATAGCATACAACCCTGGCTCTGTACTGGCACCCAAAAGTCTCCACAGACTCTACTCTCAGAACTGTTTTGGTGACATAGAAAACATTCCAGCCTTGGTCCTGGCAAGAAGAAATAACAATCCTCTCTGGAGGAATCTAATATTTCCTGACAACTCAAATTATGCATAAAAGTCATTAAAATATACTTTCTGTTAGTTGCTGTTTAATACAAATGTAATATACTTTTTTCTTGTATATTAATCTTACTCCAACTACTTTCTAAAAGCTATTAATCCTAAAAATTTTTGTATATTATTTAAAATTTTCCAGATACACAGTATTATCCTTGAATAATAGTAGATATATTTATTCTTTTCAAATCCTCACACAACTACAGTTCACCCTTGAACAACATGGGCTGGAAGTGCACAGGTCCACTTATACACAGACTTTTTTCAATAAATACTACAATATTACAGGATTCATAGTTGGTTGAATCCACAGATGTGAAACTGCAGACACATAGGGTCAACTATGGGACTTAAGCATCTATGGGTTTTGTCATCCATGGCAGGTCCTGGAACCAATTCCCCACAGATACTGAGGGACAGCTGTATTTCTTTTTGCCCTATTGCATTTTCTGAGGTTGCCAGTAAAGGACTGCACAGAAGTATTATTTTCTTTTTTATTGTATTAAAAGGGATGAAACCCTCAATTTACTATTAGAAGTACATAGGCTGTGGGTCTTGATAGATGTCTTATCAGATTAAGAAATTTCTTTTCATTTCTAATTTTATCATTATTAGGTATTGGATTTTATCAGTGATTATTTATATCTATTAAGATGATTATGTATTTTCCCCTTTAATCTGAAAATGAGATGTTAGATTACAAACCCATGTTCTTATGCAGTACACTCTACTGCCTTGGCTATATCCAATGTATCTTGAGTATCAAAGGGTTACATATCACACAGTCCCTGTGTTTCCCAGAAAGGATGTTTACTACTTTTACAAGGACAGGATTTTTGGCTTAAATAATTTTGCTTAGTTAACTCTTTTAGTAAAAGATGGGGAAGTGAAAAATATCCCTCTCATCCTATCAACAGGAGAAGACCATGCTCTGATTTCAAGTGAAGATACTGCAGAGCACAGATGTAGAACACAAATCATTCTAAATAAGAGTGCAGTGAGAATGGAGGAACTACAGAGCCAGCCACACACTGAGAAGAACAATTTATGCATAATAAAATATCAGAAGTAAACAGCTGACATGGCATAATTAGAGAGAGCAATCTTCCCTTAGCTATACAATAAAGTGGTGTTACATTGTAAAACTCTACTTTTAATCATTGAAATATATGAATTCACACCTCTTGTTGAGACTTTTGTAATACCATTCATCCAGCTTCATCTACTACCCAGAGGTTATCAAGGCTGTCAGCTTTGTATAGCTTTAGAGCAATTTTACATACAATGACAAATGCATGTATGTGTAAAAAGATGTCATTTTGTGGAGTCTAAAAGCATGTTCATTATACTGCACTTAACTTGTGTTTTGAATATAAGAATATATTTGTAGAATTCAATGAAATCCTATAACTAAATAATACTTTATACAATCAGTGTTCCATAGATTATTTATTAGTGATAGTCATTTAGATTGTTTTCAAATTTTCACCAATACAATGTAAAATGAATTTCCTTCATTATGCCTGTGCATTAACATGCAACTTTTTAGTGTACATACCTCAAAGTGGAATTGCTGGATTATGAAATTAGCACATTTAAAATTTAATTGATAATTCTAAATTTATACTAATATATGAAATAATACATTTATGTACATTCTCATCTATGCTTGAATTATTAAACATTTACATTTTAAAAATCTGATAGGATAAAATTCTCATCTCATGGTTTTGATGTGTACTTTCTTAATTACTAAAAATCTTGGCATATGTTTTATTGGCTATATTTGTTTCATTTCCTGTGAATTATCTGATCATGTCAAAATATTCCTTTATGACTTTCATGTTTTGGGTCATATTTTATGCTTTCCTATCCCAAGTTTGCAAACATAATTTTGTGCATACAATTTTAATAGTTTTAGAGTATTTTTAAAGTTTATATGTCCACCATTCTGCTTAGAAATATACACTAACTAGAATATTTCGAGTATTTGAAACAATAATTTAACTCCATTTTATTTTTCGAAAGGTACGGCCACTTGTGCTAATGCTATTATTTCAATAATCTGTCGTATCACCACTGATTTGAAAATGCTGGCTGTTTCACATACTAAATTATCACACACACACACACAGAATATGAACACATGTTGGTCTGTATTGTAGACTCCATGTGATCCACTGGTCAACTTCTCTGTTTCTGTCCTAATACCCGTTTAGTAGGAGTTGTATTATAATACAATGTTTTTAGGGTATCCAAAAAATCAATAAATAGCCATAATGTCATCAAGGACATTTTGTTTTATTTCACATAGGCTTATTAAAACATATATTTTTCAAATACTGTACTGCCTTAGTTTTATTTTATAACAAACTTACATAGGTGTTTATGTATTTCTTCCTATATTTTACTTTGTCTTCTAGAGTGTCTTAAGCATTTTTGGCGTTTTGAAATTTTTAGAATCATTTTATAAATTTAAACAAACACATTGATACATACACTTGAGTTGTGACAAGAGTCACATTCAATATATATTTATTTGGAAAAATAAATGTATTTTGCATTATCGAGTTTTCCAATATATGAATATGGTATATTCCATGATTGATTAAGTCTTATTTTTCTCAATATGTTATGTAAATTTCTGTGTCAAAGTCTTCTAAATATTTTGTTGTATTTTATCTTACATATTTGATATTTTGGCTGCAATAATAAATGGTATCTTTGTATTTTTTGTACATTCTACTCATTTCTGAAATAGAAAATACAAGTGGTTTTTTATGCTACCATTTTGTTCAGCAAAACTGCTAAACTGGGCTTCCCTGGGGGTGTAGTGGTTGAGAGTCCGCCTGCTGATGCAGGGGACACGGGTTCACGCCCCGGTCCGGGAAGATCCCACATGCCGCGGAGCGGCTGGGCCCAGGAGCCATGGCCGCTGAGCCTGCACGTCCGGAGCCTGTGCTCCACAACGGGAGAGGCCACAACAGTGAGAGGCCCGCGTACCACAAAATAATAAAATAAAATAAAATAACTGCTAAACTAACTTACTGTTTTTAACAAGTGGTCAATTGTTTATTTTTTCATAACAAAATCACATTCAACTTGCAATATGAATATTTTAATATCATACATTCAAGCCTCTATAACTTTAATTTCCTTTTCTTGGCTATTGCAGTGACTGAATGGTCATAAATGTTGAAAAGAAGTAGTGATTAATCTCCACTAGGTTGCTTGCTTTACGTGCTTTTCTACATACTCTATGATTGTGGATATTTACTCCTAATTGCAGTTTGCTTTTTTTTTTTTAATCAAGAAAAATTGTTGAATTTTACCAAATGCTTTTCACCATTTGAGAGGGTCAAATTATTTTTCCTCCTTATTTATTTTTTTTTATAAATGTACTTTTATTTATTTATTTTTGGCTGCACTGGGTCTTCATTGCTGTGTGTGGGCTCTCTCTAGTTATGGTGAACGGGGGTTGCTCAGCAGTTGTGGCGCAGGGGCTTAGCTGCTCCGCAGCATATGGGATCTTCCCGGGCCAGGGCTCGAACCCGTGTCTTCTGCATTGGCAGGCAAATTCGTAACCACTGCACCACCAGGGAAGTCCCTCCTCCTTATTTTTGAAAGTAGTGAATTATGCTGAGTTTAGAATTTTGGAAAAAATTTTCATTTCTTGGATAAAGGTGCTAATTATATGATATTTTATACTTCTTAATTTATTTTGGCAATATTTTGTTTAGAATATTTAAATATAACTTAATCTGAGATTGAACTATACTTTTCTCATTATATGCTTATCATGCTTTTTAAAATATCATAGCCATAATTTCATTTTCTCTTGAGCTTTTATATATTTATTTTTCTCTTTCTGACTTACTTCACTCTGTATGACAGTCTCTCGCTCCATCCACATCTCTACAAATGACCCAGCTCTATTCGTTTTTACAGCTAATATTCCACTGTATATATGTACCACACCTTCTGTATTCTTTCTTCTGTCAGTGGGCATTTAGGTTGCTTCCATGACTGGCTATTGTAAATAGTGCTGCAATGGACAATGGGGTGCACATATTTTCGAATTATGGTTTCCTCTGGATATATGTCCCGTAGTGGGATTGCTGGGTCATATGGTAATTCTATTTTTAGTTTTTTAGGGAACCTCCATACTGTTCTCCATAGTGGCTGTATCAACTTACATTCCCATGAACAGTGCAAGAGGGTTCCATTTTCTCCACACCCACTCCAGCATCTACTGTTTGTACATTTTAAGATGATGCCCATTCTAACTGGTGTGAGGTGATACCTCATTGCAGTTTTGATTTGCATTTCTCTAATAATTAGTGATGTTGAGCAGCTTTTCATGTGCCTCTTGGCCAACTGTATGTCTTCTTTGGAGAAATGTCTATTCAGGTCTTCTGCCCATTTTTTGGTTGGGTTGTTTCTTTTTTTAATATTGAGCTGAATGAGCTGTTTATATATTTTGGAGATTAATCCTTTGAGGATTCGTTTGCAAATATTTTCTCCTATTCTGAGGGTTGTGTTTTCATCTTGTTTATAGTTTCCTTTGCTGTGCAAAAACTTACAGGTTTGACTAGGTCCCATTTGGTTATTCTTTTTTTCTTTCCTTTTCTCTAGGAGGTGGGTCAAAAAAGATCTTGCTTTGATTTATGACAAAGAATGTTCTTCCTATGTTTTCCTCTAAGAGTTTGATAGTGTCTGGCCTTACATTTAGGCCTTTAATCCATTTTGAGTTTATTTTTGTGTATGGTGTTAGAGAGTGTTGTAATTTCATTCTTTTACATGTAGCTGTCCAGTTGTCCCAGCACCACTTATTGAAGAGGCTGTCTTTTCTCCATTGTATATCCTTGCTTCCTTTATCAAAGATAAGGTGACCATAGGTGCGTGGGTTTACCTCTGGGCTTTCTATCCTGTTCCACTGATCTATATTTCTGTTTTTGTGCCAGTACCATACTGTCTTGATTACTGTGGTTTTGTAGTGTAGTCTGAAGTCAGGGAGTCTGATTCCTCCAGCCCCATTTTTCTTTCTCAAGATTGCTTTGGTTATTTGTGGTCTTTTGTGTTTCCACACAAATTGTGAAGTTTTTTGTTCTAGTTCTGTGAAAAATGCCATTGGTAGTTTGATTGGGATTGCACTGAATCTGTAGATTGCTTTGGGTAGTATAGTTATTTTCACAATATTGATTCTTCCAATCCAAGAACATGGTATATCTCTCCATCTGTTTGTGTCATCTTTAACTTCTTTCACCACTGTTTTATAGTTTTCTGAGTACACGTCTTTTACCTCCTTAGGTAGGTTTATTTCTAGGTATTTTATTCTTTTTCAGTGGTGAATGGGATTGATTCCTTAATGTCTCTTTCTGATCCTTCATTGTTAGTGTATAAGAATGCAAGAGATTTCTGTGCATTGATTTTGTATCTTGCAACTTTACAAAATTCATTGATTAGCTCTAGTCATTTTCTGGTAGAATCTTTAGGATTCTCTATGTATAGTATTATGTCATCTGCAAACAGTGACAGTTTTACTTTTTCTTTTCCAATTTGTATTCCTCTTATTTCTTTTTCTTCTCTGATGGCCATGGCTAGCACTTCCAGAACTATGTTGAATAATAGGGGCAAGACTGGACATCGTTGTCTTGCTCCTGATCTTCGAGGAAATGCTTTCAGTTCTTCCCCATTGAGGATGATGTTTGCTGTGGGTTTGTCATATATGTCCTTTATTATGTTGAGGTAGATTCCCTCTATGACCACTTTCCAAAGAGTTTTTATCATAACTAGGTGTTGAATTTTGTAAAAAAAATTTTCTGCATCTATTGAGGTGATCATATGGTTGTTATTCTTCAATTCATTAATATGGTGTATCACACTGATTGATTTGTGTATACTGAAGAATCCCTGCAGCTCTGGGATAAATCCCACTTGATCATGGTGTATGATCCTTTAAATGTGCTGTTGGATTCTGTTTGCTAGTATTTTATTGAGGATTTTGCATCTATATTCATCAGTGACATTGGTCTGTAATTTTCTTTTTTTGTAGTATCTCTGTCTGGTTTGGTATCAGGCTGATTGTGGCCTCATAGAATGAGTTTGGGAGTGTTGCTTCCTCTGCAATTTTGGAAGAGTTTGAGAAGGATGGGTGTTAGCTCTTCTCTAAATGTTTGATAGAATTTACCTGTGAAGCCATCTGCTCCTGGACCTTTGTTTGTTGGGAGATTTTTAATCATAGCTTCAATTTCATTACTTGTGATTGGTCTGTTCATATTTTCTATTTCTTCCTGGTTCAGTCTTGGAAGGTTACACCTTTCTAAGAATTTGTCCATTTCTTCCAGGTTGTCCATTTTATTGGCATAGTTACTTGTAGCAGTCTCTTACAATGCTTTTATATCTGCAGTGTCCATTGTAACTTCTCCTTTTTCATTTCTAATTTTATTGATTTCAGTCCTCTCCCTCTTTTTCTTGATGCATCTGGCTAAAGGTTTATCAATTTTGTTTATCTTCTCAAAGAACAAACTTTTAGTTCTATTGATCTTTGCTATTGTTTTCTTTGTTTCTATTTCATTTATTTCTGCTCTGATCTTTATGATTTCTTTCCTTCTACTAACTTTGGGTTTTGTTTGTTCTTCTTTCACTAGTTCCTTTAGATGTAAAGTAAGATTGTTTGAGATTTTTCTTGTTTCTTGAGGTAAGATTGTATTGCTATAAACTTCCCTCTTAGAACTGCTTTTGCTGCATACCATAGGTTTTGGATCATCGTGTTTTCATTGCCATTTGTCTCTAGGTATTTTCTGATTTCCTCAGTAATCTCTTGGTTATTTAGTAATGTATTGTTTAGCGTCCATGTATTTGTGTTTTTTACATTTTTTTCCCTGTAATTGATTTCTAGTCTCATAGCATTGTGGTCGGAAAACATGTTTTATATGATTTCAATTTTCTAAAATTTTCCGAGGCTTGATTTGTGACCCAAGATGTGATCTATCCTGGAGAATATTCCATGTGCAGTTGAGAAGAAAGTGTAATCTGCTGTTTTTGGATGGAATGTCCTATAAATATCAATTAAATCTATTTGGTCTATTGTGCCATTTAAAGGTTGTGTTTCCTTATTAATTTTCTGTCTGGATGATCTGTCCATTGGTGTGAGGTACAAAGTCCCCCGCTGTTATTGTGTTACTGTTGATTTTGTCTTTTATAGCTGTTAGCATTTGCCTCATGTATTGAGGTGCTCGTATGTTGGATGCATATATAATTGTTATATATTCTTCTTGGATTGATCCCTTGATCATTATGTAGTGTCCTTCCTTGTCTCTTGTAACATTGTTTAAAGTCTATTTTATCTGATATGAGTATAGCTACTCCAGCTTTCTTTTCATTTCCATTTGCATGGAATATGTTTTTGCATCCCCTCACTTTTAGTCTGTATGTGTCCCTAGGTCTGAGGTGGGTCTCTTGTAGACAGCATAGGTATGGGTCTTGTTTTTGTATCCATTCAGCAAGCCTGTGTCTTTTGGTTGGAGATTTTAATCCTATCACATTTAAGGTAATTATCAATGTGTATGTTCCTATTACCATTTTCTTAATTGTTTTCGGTTTGTTTTTGTAGGTCCTTTTCTTCTCTTGTGTTTCCCACTTAGAGAAGTTATTTTAGTATTTGTTGTAGAGCTGGTTTGGTGGTGCTGAATTATCTTAGCTTTTGCTTGTCTGTAAAGCTTCTGAATTCTCTGTTGAATCTGAATGAGATCCTTGCCATGTAATCTTGGTCGTAGGGTCTTCCCTTTTATCATTTTAAATATATCATGTCACTCCCTTTTGGCTCGTGGAGTTTCTGCTAGGAAATCAGCCGTTAATTTAATGGGAGTTCCCCTGTATGTTGTCATTTTTCCCCTGTTGCTCTTAATAATTTTTCTTTTTCTTTAATTTTTGTCAACTTGATTACTATGTTTCTTGGCATGTTTTTCCTGGGGTTTATACTTCCTGGGACTCTCTGCACTTCCTGGACTTGGGTGGCTGTTTCCTTTCCCATGTTAGGGTAGTTTTCAACCATAATTTCTTCAAATATTTTCTCGGGTCCTTTCTCTCTCTTCTCCTTCCTGGACTCATATAAAAGCAAATGTTGGTGAGTTTAATGTTGTCCCAGAAGTCTCTTAGGCTCTCTTCATTTCTTTACATTCTTTTTCTTTATTCTGTTCCGCAGCAGTGAATTCCACCATTCCGTCTTCCAGGTCACTTATTTGTTCTTCTCCCTCAGTTATTCTGCTATCAATTCCTTCTGATGTATTTTTCATTTCAGGTATTGTATTGTTCATCTGTGTTCGTTTGTTCTTTAATTCTTCTAAGTGTCTGTTCTTTAATTCTTCTAGGTCTTTGTTAAACATTTCTTGCATCTTCTCGATCTCTGCCTCCATTCTTTTCCAAGGTCCTGGATCCTCTTCACTATCATTCTGAATTCTTTTTCTGAAAGGTTGCCTATCTGCACTTCATCTTGTTGTTTTTCTGGGGTTTTATCTTGTTTCTTCACCTGGTACATAGTCCTCTGCTGTTTCATCTTGTCTGTCTTTCTGTGAATGTGGTTTTTGTTCCACATGCTGCAGGACTGTAGTTCTTCTTGCTTCTGCTGTCTGCAATCTGGTGGATGAGGCTATCTAAGAGGCTTCTGCAAGCTTCCTGATGGGAGGGACTGGTGGTGGGTACAGCTGGGTGTTGCTCAGGTGGGCAGAGCTCAATAAAACTTTAATCTACTTTTCTGGTGATGGGTGTGGCTGAGTTCCCTCCCTCCTGGTTGTTTGGCCTAGGTGACCCAGCACCTGAGTTTACAGGCTCTTTGGTGTTGCTAATGCCAGACTCCAGGAGGGTTCATGCCAAGGAGTACTTCCCAGAACGTCTGCTGCCAGTGTCCTTGTCCCAGCAGTGAGCCACAGCCACATCCGCCTCTGCAGGAGGCGGTAGGTCTGGTTCAGTCTCCTATGGGGTCATTGCACCCTTCCTCTGGGTCCTGTTGCACACACTACTTTGTTTGTGCCCTCCAAGAGTAGAGTCTCTGTTTACCCCAGTCCTGTCAAAGTCCTGCAATCAAATCCTGCTAGCCGTAGAAGTCATTTTCTGGGAATTCCCCCTTATGCTGCAGGACCCCCACGTTGGGTAGCCTGACATGGGGCTCAGACGCTTCACTCCAGTGGGTGGACTTCTGTGGTATAATTGTTCTCCAGTTTGTGAGTCACTCACCCAGCAATTATGAGATTTTATTTTATTGTGATTGAGCCCCTCCTACTGTCCGATTGCAGCTTCTCCTTTGTCTTTGGATGTGGGGTGTATTTTTAGTGAGTTCCAGTGTCTTCCTGTTGGTGATTGTTCAGCAGTTAGTTGTGATTCAGGTGCTCTCGCAAGAGGGAGTGAGCGCACATCTTTCTACTCTGCTATGTTTTCTTGAGCTTTTATATTTGTAATTTTTCCTTAAGAATTTACTGACTAAGCCATCTAAGTTGAAGCTTTCTTTTATAAAGTGTTTTATCAGAAATCACACTTATTTAGTATTTATAGTAGTGTCCATATTTTCAATTCCTTCTTTTGTCAATTTTAATAAGTAGTATTTTCTAGGAATCTTACTATTTCAATTAGCTTTAAAGTTTATTGCAAAATTTGTTCATCAAATCCATTTATACTGTTTTAATTTCTCTATAATCTAGTGGGTAACCCTTTTTATTCCATTTTTCTATAACTTCTCATATTTTAATTTGTCTTTCAGAGATTATTAATTTTAGCAAGCTTTTCTATAAACCAATTCTAATTTTGCCAATCCTCTTTATTGTGTGTTTAATTTCATTCATTTCTGCTTTTTATATTATTTTATTACTTGTACAATTTGATTTTAATTTATCTCTACCTTCTTTCTTTTTTTTCGATACGCGGGCCTCTCACTGCTGTGGACCCTCCCACTGCGGAGCACAGGCTCTGGACGCGCAGGCCCAGTGGCCATGGCTCACCGGCCCAGCCGCTCCGCGGCATGTGGGATCCTCCCAGACCGGGGCACGAACCCGTGCCCCCTGCATCGGCAGGCAGACTCTCAACCACTGCACCACCAGGGAAGCCCTATCTCTACCTTCTTAACTACATCTTTGGATAATTAAAGTTCAGCATTCCTTTTTTCCTAATGTGTACATTTAAAGCTATAAATTTTACTCACAGGAAACCTTTAGTTGCATTCAAGAGCTTTTTATATCAGTTATATCATTTATTTAGAAATTTTTATTACTTTTATTTCATTTCTTCCTTGAACCATGGGAACTTAGAAATTTAATTTTGTTTTTGAATTTCCAAATGTATGTAGGTTTTTAAAAGCTATCTTTTTCTGTTTAAATTCTAGATTAACTATGCTATGGTTAAAAACATACTATGAATGTTGTAAGTCAATCAAAATTTTGTTCAGATTTGCTTTGTGACTCAGCATATGGTCAATGAACTAAAAATGATTACGTGCCTTTGAATATAATGTATATATTATGGTTGCTGGATTAAGTTGTTTATATATTTCCAATAGATAAAGCTTATTGTGTTGTTTAAAGCTTCTATTTCAGTACTGATTTATTTTGTCTGTTTGTTGTTTGTATGGAGAGGAGTTGTGCTAAAACCTCTCATTATTATTGTAAGTTAGTCTGTTTCTCTTAGTTATTAATCTTTATGAGTTTTATACTGTATTTTTAGGCACATAAAAAGACGAAAATTTTATATCTTGCTGGCAAAATGAAATTTTCATGCTTATGAAATGTCCATCTTTATCTCAAGTAATGATTTTTTTGCCTTGACTCTTCTTCACCTGGCATTAATATAGTTAAATCAATGTCCTTGGTTAATGTTTACTAAGTATAATTTGCTACACTTGCACATTATTTCTGAGTTTTTAGTTTTAGATGCCTTTCTTCCAAGAAACACATGATATATTTTGATTTTTTTTTTACCCAGGCTGACAATCTTTACCTTGTATTTTAGGACAATATTTCACCTGGAGCTAATGTAATTACTGATACATTTGGGTTTAAATCTGTCATCTCACTATTTGATTTGTATTTGTCATATCTATTCTATGTTCTTTTCTCTCTTCTTTCTTTCCTTCCTATTAATCAACTGAGTATTTTTTAATATCCAATTTTTTTCCTATTAGGTTGGTAGGTTTCTATTTTACTTTTCTTTTAGTGGTTACACTAAAGGAATAATCGTTCATCATTGACTCATCAAAGTCTGATATAAACTAGTTGTTTTGTCTCTTGTCAAGTAATGTACAAATAGAACACAATAACTACACATTCCAACCCTAACAAATTATGTGCTATTAATGTTTTTCTATTTTAATTCCATATTATCGTATATTCCAAAAACATTACTATTATTGCTTTACATAGTCAATATTTACTTAGATGAACCTACATATCCATTTTGTTATTGCTGCTCTTTATTTCTTCTTCTTTTCATATTTTTATTGGAGTATAATTGCTTTATAATGTTGTGTTAGTTTCAGCCATACAATGAAGTGAATCAGCTATATGTATACATATATCCCCATATCCCCTCCCTCTTGAGCCTCCCTCCCACTCCTATAAGTCGTCACAAAGCATCAAGCTGATCTCCCTGTGCTATGCAGCAGCTTCCCACTAGCCATCCATTTTACATTTGGCAGTGTATATATATCAGTGCTACTCTCTCACTTTGTCCCAGCTTCCCCTTTCCCCCATGTCCTCAAGTCCATTCTCTATGTCTACATCTTTATTCCTGCCCTGCCACTAGGTTCATCAGTACCATTTTTTTTTAATATCCCATATGTTTGTGTTAGCATATGGTATTTGTTTTTCTCTTTCTGACTTACTTCACTCTGTGTGACAGACTCTAAGTCGATCCACCTCATTACAAATAACTGAATTTCATTCCCTTTTATGGCTGAGTAATATTCCATTGTATATACATGCCACATCTTCTTTATCTATTCATCTGTCGATGGACATTTAGGTTGCTTCCATGTCCTGGCTATCGTAAATGGTGCTGCAATGAACATTGGGGTACATGTCTCTTTTTAAATTATGGTTTTCTCAGGGTATATGCCCAGTAGTGGGGTTGCTCTTTATTTCTTCTTAAATCTTCAAACTTCTGTCTGGAATCATTTCTTTCTCTTAGAAAAACACTCTTCTATATTTTCCTTAATATATGTTGGCTGGTGGAAATTTTGGTTTTGGTTTGGCTAAATATTTATTTTAATTTATTTTTGGGTAACTTAAAATTACATATAATTCTTGTTGGGCAGTTATTTTCCTTCAGGGTTACTGTTCTGTTGCCTTTTGACTTCTGCTTTGTAGTTTGAAATATTAGTCATCAATGTTTTATGTTGCTCTTTGAAGGTAACATGTCTTCATATTTCTGGCTGTGCTAAGATTGTCCCTTTATCTCATTTTCAGTGGTTCAAGTAGCATCTATAGAATTTTTAAAATCCTATTTGCTATTCATAAGCATTTCTTGAATCTTTGAATTGAAATCTTTTGTCATTTTGGAGAAAACAAAAACCTTACTTCTTTATAAACTGCTTTTGCCTCATTCTCCCTCTTCCCTGGGAATTCCAAGTACACAGTTGCTAAATATTCTCTGCCCCTATATCTTTAATCCTTATTTCTTTGTTTTCAATCCCTAACTTTCCCTGTGACTTGTTTTTAGATATTTTATTCTGACTTGATTTTCTTTCATTAATTTTCTATTCAGTTGTTTCTAAATGCTACTAAATCCACTCAAATTGTTGATTTTGGTTATCGTATTTTTCCAGCTTTATTGTGATATAATTGACATATACCACTATGTTTAAGGTGTACAATATGTTGGTTTGATACACTTATATATATTGCAAAATGATTACTACCATAGTAACTAACAGTTAGCTAACACACACCTAACTCATAGCTAATACCCCCATCACATCATATAATTACCATTTCTTTTTGTGGTGAGAACATTTAAGATCAACACTTTAAACAACTTTAAGTATATAATACATTATTAACCATAATCTCCATGCTGTACTGTAGACCCCCAGAACATATTCATCTTTTTAGATTTCACATATGTTTCAAAATTTACATTCTGTTATGTCTTCCTAGTTTTCAGTTCCCTGCCGAAAATTTAATTTTGTGCCTCAATTTCCTGAATATGTATCACATAGTTATTTCAAAGTACTATCCCCTTGTGGAACTGTTCTTATTGTTAGTTTCTCTTGGATTTCAGCCATATTGATTTTTCATGTACAGTATTAGTTTTGATTGGGTATTAGACATAACACACAAAGAACTGAAAAAAATATGTTGCTTCCTAGGAAGATACAGAAATACATATTTATAACACCGGCAGGCATTTGAGGACATTGGCTATCCTGTATCAACTTCATTCAATTTAGGGACTAAAATGATTCAAAGGCTTCAATATTTCTTAAGGGTGTGTCTATTTCTGGATCATTTTTGTTCTTATTACATAGACTTTTGGTATCCCAGTCCAGGTCTCAGCAGGTTCTGGACTCAAATTTCTGTTCCCCTATTTCTCTCTTGGCTCAAATTTCTGTTCCCCTATTTCTCTCTTGGCTGTGGTGTGTGTTCCTGTTACAGTAGCAGTGGTTCCTTCAATGGGACCTCTATTTATATGGTCTTGGGAGATGATCCTGGTTGCACAGCCTCCAAACCTATTCTCTTGTCTAAGAGTGTATGTGCTACCCCAGTATCATTAATGAAACATTTTCCCACTTTTATTTGCCAGAGGTGGCTATTGTTGCTGCAACTACAATATCTGATGGAAGTCAATACATTTAATAATCTCTCAAGGAGAATCTCCATTTACTATCATTCATTTTTCCAAATTATTCTGTGAAATTCTTAGTCATATTCTCCCATGTGAACTTTAAAGTCATTGCATTCAGTTAAACCACAATTTAAACCACAATTTAGACTGAAATTAATTTGTGTATGATTAGCATTTTTAGTGACACTAGTTCTTTCCAGAAAGATATTTCTCTCTAATCACTCAGCCCTATTTTACTCTTCAATAAAGTTTGATGATTATCTTCATATTATATCCCATACCTTTCTCTTTATTATGATTTTTTTGTTTTTTTGGTTTTGATGTTATTGAGCTAAGGTCTCATTTTATCCCCCATTTCCATTTCAAAGTGTTTGCTGTTAACATAGAAAGTCTATAGACTTTTACATATTTATTATGTATATGTAGGTGCTTTATCAAAGTCTTACTAATTCTAAAAAGTGACTGTTAGTTTTTAATTATGTATCTTGAGTTTTCTGTGTCTATAATCATATGTAGGCTTCTTTCTCATTAAATTTGAACAGAAATAGTGGAGTATTTGCAATTTTATATGGTATTTCAGACATTTTTGGAACATATCCTTATAATTAGGCATCTCTTCCTAATTTACTTGAAAAACATATTAAGAATGATAGCTGAGTTTTAGGATATATCTAAGTATTTTGAACTTGTATGTTTTAACTTCTGAATGTAATAATTTAATAAATTTTAATACATTAACAAACCTAGAAAAATCTATGTTCCTTAATGTTGAAACATCTTCCATTTCTGTAATATTCTACTTGATCATGGTATACTGCTGTATTTATTGAACTTGTTCTAATTTTATTTTCAAGTTTTATCTTTATATTTACAAATGAAATTAAATATGTTTGTGTATCTTTAACTTGGCTAGAATTTAGAGATGTATGGGTTTAAAAGTGAGTTGGGAAATCCATGACATTTTTCAGAGAATTAGAACAAATAATCCTAAAATTTATATGGAACCATGAAAGACCTAGAATTGACAAAGCAATCCTGTAGAAAAAGGAACAAAGCAGGAGTCATAACCCTCCCAAACTTCAGACAATACAAAACTACAGTAATCAAAATATTGTGGTATTAGCACAGAAACAGACATATGTATCAGTGGAACAGAATAGAGAACCCAGAAATAAACCCACACACTTAATGGTCAATTAGTTTTCCACAAAGGAGGCAAAAATATACAATGGATAAACGATAGTCTCTTCAGCAAGTGGTGTTGGGAAAGCTAGACAGTCGCATGTAAATTGATGCAGTTAGAACACACCCTCTCACCATACACAAAAATAAACTCAAAATGGCTTAAAGACTTAAACATAAGACATGACACTATAGAACTCCTAGAAGAGATCATAGGCAAAACATACTCTGACAGAAATCATACCAATGTTTTCTTAGGTCAGTCTCACAAGGCAATAGAAATAAAAACAAAAATAAACAAAGGAGACCTAATCAAACCTACAAGCTTTTGCAGAGCAAAGGAAACCATAAAAAAACCCAAAAAGACAACCTACAGAATGGGGGAAAATATTGGCAAATGATGTGACCAACAAGGGCTTAATTTACAAAATATACAAACAGCTCACACAACTTAACAACAAAAAAACAAACAACCCAATTGAAAATGGGCAGAAGACCTAAATAGACATTTCTCCAAAAAAAAAATACAAATGGCCAATAGACACATGAAAAGATGCTCAACATCACTAATTATTAGAGAAATGCAAATCAAAACTGCAATGAGGTACCACCTCACACCAGTCAGAATGGCCATCATCAAAAAGTGTACAAATAACAAATGCTGGAGAGAAGGAGGAGAAAAAGGGACCCTCCTACACTGTTGGTGGGAATGTAAATTGGTGCAGCCACTATGCAAAACACTATGGAGGATGCTCAGAAAACTAAAAATAGAATTCCCACATGATAACTCAATCCCACTCCTGGGCATGTTACTGAGTCTAAGCTCGTAATGCTTGCCACATGACAGGTCTGAGGGATGAGTTGTTGGGGCAAGGAATAACGACTTTATCTGGAAAGCCAGCAAACCGAGAAGATGGTGGGCTCATGCCCCAGAGAACCATCTAGCCTGAGTTAGAATTCAGGCTCATTTTATACTAAAAGGGGAGGAAGTAAAGTCGAACACTTTCTGGTTCCTATCAGCCTCCTGAGGGGAGGTGTTAATTTCTTCCTCCCTGCAGTCATTTACAGGTGGGCCTGGTCAGGATGTTTCTTGTGAGCTAAACAAAGGTATTTTAGCTTAATGCTCATTACCTGGGAGGCAGGGTTCCCAAAGATGGGCCATTATGTATAATTTAAGCTTATAGGCAATATCCCTTTAGTGATTAACTTGTAACAGAATACAAAAAGTTCTTCCCTATTACAGGCATATATCCAGACAAAACTCTAATGCAAAAAGATACATGCACCCCTACATTCATAGCAGCACCATTTACAATAGCCAAGACACAGAAACAACCTAAGTGTCCATTGACAGATGAATGGATAAAGAAGATGTGGCACATACATACAATGGAATATTACTCAGCCATTAAAAAGGATGAAATAATGCCAACTGCAGCAACATGGATGCAACTAGAGATTATCATACTAAGTGAAGTAAGTCAGAGAAAGACAAATACCATATGCTATCACTTATATGTGGAATCTAAAATATGACACAAATGAACGTTATCTACAAGACAGAAACAGAATTATGGACATAGAGAACAAACTGGTGGTTGCCAAGGGGGAGGGGGTTGGGAGAGCGGATGGAGTGGGAGGTTGGGGTTAGCGGATGTAAGCTATTATATAAGGAATAGATAAACCACAAGGTCCTACTGTATAGCACAAAAAACTATATTCAGTATCTTATGATAAACCATAACAGAAAAGAATATTAAAAAAAGAATGTATATATATGTATAACTGAATCACTTTGCTGTACAGCAGAAATTAACAGAACATTGTAAATCAACTATATTTCAAATGTAAAAAAATGAGTTGGAAAGCCATCATAATTTCTGTGTCTTTGAACAGTTTAAAACACATAGATATATTTGTTAAAATTAAAATCGGCTTGCAAATCTGAGTGACCATACTATTTTTATTAGATTTTTATTAATCTTTCCAATTTCTACTATAATTGATTTGTTAGATTTTTTCACTCTTCTTGGGTCAATTTTGTTAATTATATTTTACCAGAAAAAATTGCATTTCCTCTAGATTTTCAAACTTACCACCATCAAGCTGCATATAATATTCTTTATTATATTTTTACAATTTTATGGTATTTTTAACCCTTTCTGTATCTGTGATTATATATCAATTTATGTTCCTCAACCTGTTTATTCTGGTTTCTTATTTTGGCTTTATTAGGTTCTCTAAGTGTTTTCATATTGTATTTTCAAAAAGCTAAAATTTGCTTTCTTTAAGTCTTTTACTGCTTTTTCCTTATCCTCCTTTATGTCACCTGATAATACTTTACTAATTTTCCCTGTCTTCTTTTATTTACCTTTACATAATAACATTGTTCTTTTATATATTTAAATCATTGTCAGTCTTTATTTTTAACAATAAAATAATGTATATCTCTAAAGTTCCTTTTAACACAGCTCTACTTCTTTACCATGTTTTTTTTTTTTTTTTTTTTCGAGCCGCTCCGCGGCATGTGGGATCTTCCTGGACCGGGGCACGAACCCGCGTCCCCTGCATCGGCAAGCGGACTCTCAACCACTGTACCACCAGGGAAGCCCTCTACCATGTATTTTAATATGGTTTATGTTTTTAGTTAACTTTTGAATGATTTATAGTTTCATTTTTCTTTTCATTTTGATATAATAATTATTTAGGAGGTGAAGCTGCTGGTGGCTTTTGGGACCACACTAAAGCCACAAAGGTTAATATTACTTTAAGATTTGTTTTAGTAAGCCAGCTGAAAGATGTTATCAAAATTGAAATCTCCCCTCCAGTTTTGGCTCCCAGTCTCAGGGTTTCCTGGGATATATGGGGTAGGGATGAGGGTAGGGAGTGTGGGGTGAGGACAGACTTCTTTCAGGGGACTGTCAGTACATCCTTGCTCTGAGAACACTGGTGTCAGCCTTCTCAAGCAGCCTCCCTGCTCTCTAATAGGTTTCCTAGACAAAAAAAAAAAAAAATGTTTCCTATTCTCTCCTCTAGATAATTCAAGGCCTCAGAAATTCTCTGATTTATGTCTGGGTCTAACATTATGTTTATTTTATTCCTCATGTTGTTCTAGCACAGAGTTGGGAGGGAAAAGCTGTCATGAGATGCATTCAGTGTGCTCTCCCCAGTAATACAGTTTTTCTCCTTAAATATTTTTGGAAACCCTGCTAGTTATCACCCTTCCACTACTGTTGTCTTAACTGGAACCCTTATTAGTTCTATCTTGTACTGCTGAGATTATTTCTCAATGGAGTGTCTCTGGCTTGTATCCACGTGAAACCAAGCTGTCTCCCATACTCCCAAAGTTGTCTTTTAAAACACATACATGAACTGTCTTGCCACAACTGTCAGTGGCTTCCACTGTTTACGAGATCATCATAAGTCCAAATTCCTCAGGATCCCATACAAGCCCTTTTCAAACCTGGGTCGCCTATCATAAAAATATCTCAAACTCCCCCACTGCACTTCCTCCTCCCAGTGAATCTATCTTCACCATTTTCTTTAGCTGGTATACTTTTTTCACAGTCCAAATGGTAAAACCTCCAAATTAGTTGCTTTTTCCTTGAGTGTTTATTTCAGATTTTATTTAGGTATTTATTCTAATACTAGGATCAGTTATCACAATTTGATATTTCAGTAATAATTTGCTCCTGCATCTCCCTTCTTTTTTTTTTTTAAATTGGCCTGGATGTTCCTTAATGTCAAAGACCATGACTTTATACCAAAAATAATATGAAAGTTTAGATACAACAATGAACTTTGAATAAATTAATTACAAATATCTGTTTTATGTTACACATAAAATTTTCTACTTTTAGTTTTCTAATTTATATTTATTACTTCTTAACGGTGGCAGAAATTTAGAGGCATAAGTGCCATAAATTGTAGTCTAGAGTATAAAATCGATGAAGAGCTGGGATTAGTCAATGAAATAAATCATTTAAATTAAAATCACTCTGCAAGAAGACCATCATTAAAAATAATCAGAAGCGATAATCAGCCATTTAACATATAGCTAGCACAAAGGTAAATTTGTGGCTGTCACAAAATCTAGCCAAGTAGGCCTAGTAAAAAGCTTAACTGGCTCCAAGCCAAGAAATTAGGCACTTATTTTCATATTGCTCCAGTTGGGAAAAAGATAAATGTGAGAGCCCAGCCTCTGTGTCTTGGACTTGCCAAGGATATCCACTGAGTGACCATTCTCTTGGCTTAAATAATAAAACATATTGAAAAGGGGTGAAAAAGTAGAAGAACTCCTGCACTGCCAGCAGGGGAAGAGGTGTGGGCCAAAACTGTATCACATTCAATGTAACAGCCAGTTAGTTGTGTAACTCCATTTTGCTAATAAAAAGGCAACACTGTATTTGAAATACTGCAAATTTCAAGCATCTCTATGGCATGTTTCAATTTGAGATAAAGGTGAAAATATCACTTTTTTGTTATTAGTTTTATTATTAATTGATGACTTTAGAAGACAACAACTTAAACATAAAGAAACAGATAGAACAAACCACTAAGACAAGCTTTAGTACAAGTGGACCAAATAACATGGTAAAGAATTGTCATTGATCATTGGGACTATAGGATGTTAGGGGAAGGATGATCCTGTGACTTTGTGTAAGTAAAATCTACTGCCTTTATTTGCAAGGAAGAGGGAGGATCTTTTACATGAAAGAATAATTACTGCTTGTGGAATACATAATTACACAGGACAAGGTAATACACAGAAGACAATAGTTTTATTTTTTAATGGAATTGCCTTCATTTATCCTGTTTTACTCAGGAATCATGAAGGCAAATGAGGAGTGTGGAGAAAAAGGAGAGTGGATGACAAGAAGTCTAATATCTGGCACTCACATTAAAAGAACAAATAATCTTTTTAAATTTTTGAGCATATTTGCATTTTAAGTTGAGGAGTGATATAAATAAAATTTTGCATATAACCTAGAAGAAAAATTCATGATATCAGGCACAGTGAAAGACTCTTAAGTTATTTTTCAGATGATGTGGGTGGTAGGCTATCCAATCTATAGCTTGTTAACTGACCATTCCTTCAGGTCACAGTTTCCTAAGGGTGGTCTACAGAACACTAGCTCACAGGATGTTAATACACCCATGTATAAAAGGTCCTTGCCCAAATACATTTAAACATTTTTAGGATAGACAAAGTTAAATAGAATTATTAGTGTAACACTTTGAAAAACCTTTAATATAGAAACACTTCAAAGAAATTGAGGAAGTAGAATTTCCCAAATTTATTTGACCAGAAATTTTCTCCATGTGCTTCTTACAGGACTAATCTTCAAGGAAACAAATTTTAGGAAATACGGTACTGACATATGTTTATGGATCCATATTGCTGAACTGTTCTCAGCAATTTTTTATTTTTTTCTGCGATACGCGGGCCTCTCACTGTTGTGGCCTCTCCCTTTGCGGAGCACAGGCTCCGGACGCGCAGGCTCAGCGGCCATGGCTCACGGGCCCAGCCGCCCCGCAGCATGTGGGATCTTCTTGGACCAGGGCACGAACCCGTGTCCCCTGCATCGGCAGGCAGACTCTCAACTACTGCGCCACCAGGGAAGCCCAGTTCTCAGCAATTTTATACAGTATTTTCAATTTTGTGAGGATCTTTTTTATGTTTGTTTCTCAAGGAAAATCATGACTTGCGAAGGGTCTAGAAAGAGGAATTTGTATCTTCTGGTTGACGGGAGAAGTTTTAGTAAACATATAGTTTTTAAACAATTAATGCTCTTTTGCTCAATCTGTAGCTTGCCTTCCAGTTTGTATAAAATGTAAAAAGAAAAACAGTGCTTTGTATTTTCAGCATCAATTTAAAAATTAACATGAAAGTTGGTGTGGAGTCTTTTAATAAGGTTCAAAATATTTGATTTCAACAGCTGACTTCTCTCATCAAACACCATACAGCCTAGAAGGCAGTTGAAAAGCATATTTAAACTAAAAATAGAACTGCCATATGACCCAGCAAAACCACTACTGGGAATATACCCTGAGAAAACCATAATTCAACAGGAGTCATGTACCACAATGTTCACTGCAGCACTATTTACAATAGCCAGGACATGGAAGCAACCTAAGTGTCCATCAATAGATGAATGGATAAAGAAGATGTGGCACATATATACAATGGAATATTACTCAGCCATAAAATGAAACAAAATTGAGTTATTTGTAGTGAGGTGGACGGACCTAGAGACTGTCATACAGAGTGAAGTAAGTCAGAAAGAGAAAAACAAATACCATATGCTAACACATATATATGAAATCTAAAAATAAAAATGGTTCTCATGAACCTAGGGGCAGGACAGGAATAAAGACGAAGATGTAGAAAACGGACTCGAGGACACAGGGAAGGGGAAGGGTAAGCCGGGACGAAGTAAGAAAGTAACATTGACATATATAAACTACCAAACGTAAAACAGATAGCTAGTGGGAAGCAGCTGCATGGCACAGGTGATCAGCTCGTGCTTTGTGTCCACCTAGAGGGGTGGGATAGGGAGGGTGGAAGGGAGACGCAAGAGGGAGGGGATATGGGGATATATGTATACTTGTAGCTGATTCACTTTTGTTATAAAGCAGAAACTAACACACCATTGTAAAGCAATTATACTCCAATAAAGATGTTAAAAGAAAAAAGAAATGTGCTCAGAAAAAACAGCTGTCAACTAAGACTCCTATATCCATCAAAGCTATCTTTCAAAAATAAAGGCAAAATAGGGCTTCCCTGGTGGCGCAGTGGTTGAGAGTCCGCCTGCCGATGCAGGGGACACAGGTTCGTGCCCCGGTCCGGGAAGATCCCACATGCCGCGGAGCGGCTAGGCCTGTGAGCCATGCCCGCTGAGCCTGCGCGTCCAGAACCTGTGCTCCGCAATGGGAGAGGCCACAACAGTGAGAGGCCCACATACCGAAAAAAAAAAAAAAGGCAAAATAAAGACATTCCCAGATAAACAAAACTGAAAGAATAATGATGCTAGCAGATATCCCTTTAAAAAAATTCTGAAGGCAGTTCTTAGGCTGAAAGCAAGTGATCTCAGGTGGTAATTTTTATCCAGGTGAAACAACACAGAGCACAGGTAAAGGTAATTATGTGATTGCAAAATACATTATTGATACATATTTCATCTTTCTTCTCTAAACTGATTTTAAAACAATTGTTTAATAATAACAGATCAGCATAGGTATTTTTAAAAATCTCTCCTTCCTAATGTGTCTTACATGTCTAGGGTAACCTGCCTTCTCAGGTGCCTTTCACCACCAATTATCTCTTCTTTCTTTTCTATATGTAACTTCCTCTCATTTGGATAATTTCATGGAATGGATTAACTTAGTCAAGTTTAGCACCTTTTTAAAATCAGACGAAGAAACCTCTCTTGATTCCATATTTCTACCACTTACCTCTCAGACTTTGTTCACGGAGGCTGGAGTTAGTACAAGTTTAGTCTCTTCCCGCTTTCTCAACTCTACTCACCTCTCTATCCACTTCGGTCAGTTTTTGCTCACGTCACCACCAAAACCGCTTTATAACGTTGCCAGTGACGGGCTGGGAGAGGATGGGCTGGGATGCGCAGAGCACCAGGGACCCCTCAGAAAAAGGCAGAATCACCTCAGGCACCACGGCCGAGACTACACTTCCCCGGAAGCCAGATCTCGCGGGATCTCGGGAGATGGCAGGCCCTAGTACGGGAGTCCTGGGACCGAGAAACAGGTGCCTTGGTGCAAAGGCTCCTCCTTCCAGGCTTGTCCTCAGGGGTTTCGCTCACACCACCTGTCCTGCAGTTCCCGGAGCTCATGGACTCCTCGTAGCCCTAATCAGAGTCACAGGGTTGAGGCTCCTTGCCCCAGAGCTCCTACAGGTGCTGGAGAGTCTCTCTCGCCCAAACGCTGTGCCCCCAGCCGGAGTGTGGGAGTGAAGTGCGCATGTGCTGCCCCCGCACTGCGTCCCACCAGGATCCCGGAAGGCCGCGGTTGTCCGGCTTCTGCTGCGCAATCGCTTGTCTGCCAAGGGGCAAGGCCCCAGCCATCCCCAATGCGCCATTGTATTCTGATATTAGAAAGTAAGGTGTGTCGTGCCTGCAGAGGGCCTGAGTGGGAGTTGGCCTGATGTCACCAGGTACTATCTCCTTTTGCCGTCTTCACCCGTACGGTCTGCAGCCATCCTCCTCCTCTTTCTGCAGACGTGAGTATAGTGTCCTTCGAAGACCACTTGCCTCTGTGTCCACACATATCACAAACGTGACCCCTCAGAAGCCTAGGGCCTCGGATAGCTGAAGGAGTGGGGCACCGCACCTCTGACACTGCCTGGGGACACGCAGATGTAGGGCCGACAGGGATACCCTAGAGAAAGGCTTCCGAATCTGGTCTTTACAGTGCACAGGGGGCCTACATTTCACTGGCACGCACCAACCTTCCAGAACTAGGGACTGATGCCCTGAAGCATGGTGGTGTGGCCGGTCCCACAACTAGACTGGGGTGAGTGTTCCATTGAATGAAATGGCCTTCCCTGTGCAAGTTGAGCCTAAGGGGGGAAAAAAAAACGGCCCTTACTCCAGAAACCCAAGGTATCCTAAAGAGTTCAGTGAATGGCTGGTCCTAAGGCACCCTGGGCTTCCCAAGCTGAGCACTGTTCTCCAGAACGAGCAAGAGTGAGATTAGTGCACTTCATGCAGTACGAGGAATTTAAAAAAAGACATGAAAGACGTGCAAACACATACATATACACACCCATTCACTCACAAATACATACACCAGAAAACCCCAGGCACTCACGCACATCCTCAGGCCAGTTCCTCCCTGCCCAGTGGAGGTTTAAACAAAACAAAACAAAACAAAACAAAAAAACACCTCAAGGTTGTTGTTTTGTTTTTCACTCATCATGTAACTTGATTTTTCAGCAGCATTTTAAAATGTTGAGCACTCTCTATAGTTTTAAATGTCATTTCCATCATTTTAAACTTTAATACAAATTCTTCTGCCTTATTTTCTCTGAACACTATGGTTTCTCTTTCCTGGTTTTCACTGGACTGTCTTCCTCAGCTGTTCAGATATCCATTTCCTCAAGACCCTGCCCCTGTCATTCTTTTCTCCCTCCAGGCAGTCATCATCATTTCAATGTGCTGAAGACTCTCTACCGTACACATCATACATCACTTGAGTCCCAGTATCATATATCCACTGGCCTGATTGTCACTTTCACTTGGCTGTTCTGTCAAGTATTATGTTATTGCCTCTCAGCTCTAAACTCTTTCTTGCTCTACTTTGTGATGTTACGATTGGGAGCCTGAAAACTACATTTCTTCCTGGGCAACTGCATTCCTCTTAGCCTCTGCTAATAGGGGGTAAGGGGAAGACTGAAGGCTGGAAGAAGTTCAGTCTTTTTATCTTTCTTGGTGTCTGTGTGTATGTGTGCACACGCGCTTCCTTCTGATGGGTGACTTATTTCTTGCTTGAGGTTGCTCTCAGTGCTGTGGCTTCTTCACTCCTGCAGCAGCAGTTCTTTCCTGAAACAGCAACTGAATCCAGTTTGCATATTTTCCATCACTTGCAGAAAGCTTTAACTCAGAGATACCAGAACCACCTGCCAGTGACTGCTTCTCAGAACTGTGTGTCCTGGACTCACAGGGGCCCCATCTTTTCCAAGACGCTCACTCCAGGCCAGTTGAGGTGCCTCCTCAAAGATCTGACTTTCAGATTTGCCAAGACTCTCCTCTACGATCCTACATTTTTCTTGGTGTTCCCTCTATTCTCTCAGCTAGAAGGATGATAGTTGTTCCTGAAGTTTACACATCTGTGACATCTTAATTTTTTCTCTTTATGCTTTCATTAGTTAATAATTTTATACCTAGTTTAACCTTCTTTCTAGTAAATTCTCTCTGTTAAAACTACTGGTATGATTTCTGTCTCCTGAATGGACTTTAACTGGTATGATACTTAAAGTCCTTCAATCCCAGTCTTTCTAATGCATGATCTGTCCTCAAAAGCCTGGCCCTCTTTCAGCGCTCTTATCTTAGGGAATGGCATCGTCACTCATTCAGTTGTGCAAGCATGGATGTAGGATTCACTCTTGACCTTCTCCCTTTCCCTCATCACATCCTTACATATAATCCATCAACAAGCCCTTCCAATGTTTCCTTCTACTCTTTTCAAATTTATCCCTTTTTGCCATTTTCCCAGCTACCTCCATATCTAAAGCTATCATCATTTCTCACTGGACTACAACAAAAGTTTGCTTACTATTTCCTGATATTTTTGAAGCCCAAATCTGACTTAAACTGCTCAATGGCTTCTCTTTGCTTGAGGAATGGAACAAAATCCTCCTAATGGTTACAGAGCTCTGCAACCTTCCCTTAATCTGCCTCCTTTCTTCCCATGGTTCTCTGTGCCCAGCTATGATGGATTTCTTTCTGACTTTTCTCAAATTCACTACATTCTCTCCTCAGCTAATCTCTTTACTCTTGTTCCACTTCTATCTGAAATATGATCTCTTTTTCTATTTAACAATCGCTCATGCTTCAGAGCTCAGATCGATTTTTTCTTTTCTTGATTGATCCCTAGTCTAGATTAGTTTCTTTTATTGTATAATCTCAAAGCATCAGATTTTCTTCCATCATGTCACATAACTCACATACCACATACGATCTCTGACTACTGGACTCCTATCTATCTCATGCAACAGATTGTAAGCACCATGAAATCGCAGCACTGCTAATCATTGCGTTCCCGGCATCAAGCACCATGGCTGAAAAGTGATAGGTTTACACCAGGTATTTGTTAAATAAAAGAATATATGAACTTATGAATACATCTAATGTGAAAGCAGACATACCTCACAGATGGAAATCTGAGGGAAGGAAACACTTATTGATGCTCCCTATCATGTACCAAGTGGACCTTGTTTAATTTATATTTGTGCATGCATTTTCTAATGTGAAAAGCAATTTTTCTCTTTGAGATTCTAATAAGTAATATTTTCAATGAGTAGTTTATTTTCGATAAGTATATTGTTAATATACAATTTTTTTTTTTGGCTGCACTGCACAGCATGTGGGATCTTAGTTCCCCAGCCAAGGATCGAACCTGCGCCCCCTGCTTTGGAAGTGTGG
Organism: Neophocaena asiaeorientalis asiaeorientalis; assembly: GCF_003031525.2. Taxonomy (NCBI): domain Eukaryota; kingdom Metazoa; phylum Chordata; class Mammalia; order Artiodactyla; family Phocoenidae; genus Neophocaena; species Neophocaena asiaeorientalis. The sequence continues at coordinate 3,111,892 of NW_020185322.1, forward strand.
AGTCTTAACCACTGGACCACCAGGAAAGCCCAATATACATATATTTTTAGTGGTAAAATTATCATAGATGGTCAGTTTTCTAGAGATGCTATGAGAATAATGTGGATGTAAAAACCTGATGTCTACTCAATAAGAAATAAGAATGATGAAATAAGAAATAAGAATGATGTACCATCATTCTAGAAATCCTACCATGGCTATTAAGCCACATCTGTTTATTTGTCTTCTGGGAGAAGTATTAATGTCCTATTAGATAAAGAAGTTAAGAATGTGTCTAGGAGTTAATAAAGGAGATGCAGTTTCAAAGATAGTCCAGTTTTTTTCATGTTTCAAGCAAACATTTGAGTACAAATTATATTGCATCATTACTAGTTTTATTGTTTTCATTATCTGAACTGTCATGAAGTTTATATATACGAACATCCACATGCATAATGCATGCTATCCTGTTGGCCAGTGTCTTGAAGTTTGAATTCAAATTTAGTGAATAATTTAATTTGTCTTATATTTGAATGATAATCTAAAATATTAGAAACATTAAGTTCTTTTTTTAGCAGCAAAAAAGACCAAACACATTTCACATTTCATAGATAAAAAGAGGCAAGAAACAAAACTGTTAGTAATGTTATTATTTTTCATGAAGAAATATCATATACACGGAAATCACAAAGAATTAAATAGATATTGGATCATTAGTTTTATGCCCTCCGGGCAAGTTTCAAACCATTCCTTTCTACTGTCCTCTTTCAATTTTAAAGAGAGACAGAGAGGGAAGAAATATATCTTTCAGAATGATAAGCATTAAATAGTAAAAAATCTCAGACGATCTCTGTCACTGTGGTTTAAAACTACTTGGAAATAAAAAATTAGTATTTCTAAGAGTTTGTCTTAGAATTTAAATAATATGTAGTGCCATTTGGAGAAAATACTGAGACATGGTATAATACTTTTAGTAAGATATTTATTTTTTAAAGTTATTTTGCAATTCTATTGTGATATGGAATATTTAAACCAATTTTCTGAAAGCTAAGGGAATATATGTTTTAATAGTCTTCCCCATGTGGTGCATAGTAAATTAGACACGTACTATTTTCTATCTCTTTGCAGGAAATATTTGATTTTTTTTTCTCTTTATCCATTCATTTCACTATTATCCTTAGGGAACATTTCAGATATTATGATAGGAGGCAACTGTATTGCTAAGAGACTAGCATAGTAACATTGGCCAACTAGACTTTTGTAATTCATGAATAAGATTAGAAATAGCCCAGGCTTTTTTGAAATATTTGTACCAGAATAGCTCTTGGATGTCCTGGTAAAAAATGGCCTGGTGAAGGATCTGAGGATCCATAGAGGATAAGGAGAAAAACTGAACTACGGGCACTGCAAGGGCTTTGGTTAGGTCTGAAAAAAGAAGAGACATCTATTTAAAGAGTCTTGCAAAAGGTCTTGAGTATTAGCAGCATCAATTTTGAAGGAAGTGCCAAGTGGCTTCATTTCTAAAATTGCAAACGCTGCCCCTGGACTTCCCTGGTGGCGCAGTGGTTAAGAATCCGCCTGCCAATGCAGGGGACATGGGTTCGAGCCCTGCCAGGAAGGTCCCACATGCCACAGAGCAACTGAGCCCGTGAGCCACAACTACTGAGCCCAAATGCCACAACTACTGAAGCCCGTGCACCTAGAGCCCATGCTCTGCAACAAGAGAAGCCACCGTAATGAGAAGCCCGCACACCACAACGAAGAGTAGCCCCCACTCGCCACAACTAGAGAAAGCCCGTGTGCAGCAACGAAGACCCAACACAGCCAAAAATAAATAAATAAATTTATTTAAAAAAAAAAAAAGGAAAGGAAAACACTTCCTTTACACCTATTTCTTGTAATGTATACCTACATTCCATAATTTTTAAAGTTATGGGACTAAATATTATAATTATTTCATATTTATTGGGTGTCTAGATACAATATACTAAACTGTTTCTCTTTCCAAATTGTTTCATACTGTAACTTGAACAGAGTAGATGCACATGAGAGGAAGAATTATCTTTCAAACTAGAAAAAGATTGGTAGGAAGGCTTTATAATAACTTTCAAGTTATTAAGCTTTCTTCTTTTTTTCCTGCCTGGGATGTGGTTTGCTGGCTGCAGTTCCAATAGCCACCTTGAGGCAACCTTGAATAAGAAAGTGGAGCCAGTAGTGGATGGTGGAGCAGGAAAGCAGAAAGAGTTTGGTTTCAGAACAAACATACCAGCCCCAAACTACCCTGTCAGCTTCTAGACTTCAAGTTGGGGAGGTGGGGGAGAGTGTGTGTGTGTGTTTGTATGAGTTTTCTAGAACTGCTACTAAGGACTGAATGTTCGTGTCCCACAAAAATTCATATGTTGAATCCTAACTCCCAATGTGATGGCGTTAGGAGGTTAGATCATGAGGGTGGTACCCTTATGGTGAGATTAGTGCCCTTATAAGAAGAGACATGAGAGAGCTTGCAGAGAACTTGATTTGCTTCCCTCTCTCTCTCTCTACCACATGAGGATATGACAACAAGATGTTCATCAAACCAGGTAGAGGGTCCTCACCAGGAACCAAATTGGTCAGCACCTTGATCTATAGAATTCCACTCCCCGAACTGTGAGAAATGAATGTCTGTTACTTAAATCACTCAGTCTCTAGTATTTTTATATTGGTAGCCTAAAAAATACTAAGATAGCTACCATAAAAATACCAGAGTGGGTGGCTTAAACAACAGACATTTCTTTTCTCATGGTTTTGGAGGATGAATGACGAAGGTCATGGTATCAGCAGATTTTTCTCCTCCCAAAGCCTGTCTCCTTGGCTTGCAGATGACCATCTTCTTGCTACCTCTTCATGGGGTCTTTGCTCTGTCTGCATGCATTCCTGGTGTCTCTCTGTGTTTCCTAATCTCTTCTAATAAGGACACAGGTCACATTGGATTAGGGCCTATCCTAACAGCCTCATTTAACTTAATCACCTCTTTAAAGGCCCTGTCTGCAAATATGGTCACATTCTGAGATAGTGAGAGTTAGGATCAATAGTACATTTGGAAGGGGTGGGGGGGCGGCACAATTCAGTCTGTAACAGTACATACACACTCCTAATTTGTTCAAGCTACTGTTATTTTGGAGTTTCGTTCTTAGCATTCAAGTGTAATCACTAACTGATTCAAAGAGTACATGTAGGCATATTATTCATAGATATGTAGGCTATCAGTCCCTCAAAACTTTAAAATTTAAACAGAAATAGCAAAGCACTTTCTTCTGGGGGACTCAGCTGTACTACAAACCTTCTGTTTACTCTTGAACAGTGTCTGGGACATAGTAGGTGCTTAATAAGTATCTGTTGAATAAATAAATGACTCAGACAATTTCCATTAGTTGAAACTAAGGAAGTGGGTGTTTTTGAAGAAGGAAAGATTAGACATATGTAGGAAAGTGGAAAGAACTAAATGCTGATAGCTTTGGACAGAAGTCAGGAATTTAGGAAGCAAGAGGTTTCCTGTATAGTGAAGGTCTGGGAACAAAGAGGAGGCAACATCTCAGGAAAGTAACATGAAAGGGGTGGGTACCCAGGTAAGGAGTGTGGTATATAACATACCTTAATCATTTAGAATTCCTGTTAGAAGCCCTAAGCAACAGTTTCTGGATGTTTTTTTCCATTGTTCAAGAGAGACGTATGGGACAAATTTTAGCCTAGATTTATACGAAAGAAGTTATACTAATTGCAGATTTGTATAAATTACAACAGGATAGGTAGTAATTTCATTTAATGCTGCTTTATACCCAACCTAAAGCTACTAAATACATTCAAAAACTACACACACTTACAAACACATGGAAAAGTTAACACATGTGAGAAACAAGCTCTACTCAAATAATTGAAAGTCCTCCTCTAAGGAAAAGCAGTTTATGGTACTACAGAGGATGTATTTCAAACCAGCGTTTAGATGGGGATCACTTTGGCTCAAAAAAGAAAGACTATTCCAATAACTAGAGCTGATCTTCATTGGTAAGAGCTGACTAAAAAAGGTATGACATGTTTAAACAGAGGCCAAATAGTACTTTTAATGCATAACAGAAGAGTCTATGCAATCTCTTTCAGAATAACACATTTCTGTAAAGCAAAATAGGGTGGTAAATGCAAAATTCACCCTTATGTTGAGGGGAATGGTGTCATTGTAACATGAAAGTTACATTAGTTCATTTATGATTGTTCTAAGAATTAATGGTTTCTGCTGTTAACAAAGTAAAGTAAACTGAGACAGTGAACACATACAGCACAGGAGAATACGATGTTGAAAAGTTGTCCGTTTCCTCTCCATTTCCCCCTCTGCTACCTTTGGTTTTGTGCTTGGCCCTTGAAGAGATCACTGCACAGTGCTTTGTACATTTTCCCCTTGTTTCCGTAACTCCGCAAACTTGGCCTTTCTTAGTGTTCAAGCAGTCTGCCTCTAACCCAGTTTCCCCTAATACTATTTTATAATTTTTTTTTTTTTTTGCGGTACGCGGGCCTCTCACTGTTGTGGCCTCTCCCGTTGCGGAGCACAGGCTCTGGACGCGCAGGCTCAGCGGCCATGGCTCCCGGGCCCAGCCGCTCCGCAGCATGTGGGATCTTCCCGGACCGGGGCACGAACCCGTGTCCCCTGCATCGGCAGGCGGACTCTCAACCACTGCGCCACCAGGGAAGCCCCCCTAATACTATTTTAAAGCATGCTTTTGCAGAACATCAGGATTCTTTGAGGAACACACGTATCAGTTATAGTACTGGGAAGGAGGTTGAAGAGATGGAGTTCTCTCAAATATGGCGGTTCCATGATTGAAGAGGTGCCTACCTAACCAGATTGAATAAACATTAATTAAACATTAATTCATGAAGGCCAAAGATATCCGGGATGACTAATCTTAATTGTTTTTCATTTCCTAAAATCTGAAAGTTACTTTTAATATTTAAGCATAAACTAATGTGAAATTTCATAACTTTTATTATTAAGACCATTAATGAAAGAATCTGTCAGCTTTCTTTAAAAAACAAACTTTACTAAACAATCTAGACTCATCTCTATGATTTTAGGCTGTCAAACAGCTGTTGGTCCTTCTAGTATTGGTCTCAAATATTTGGGTTGCCCTGTAAGACATTAAGAATAGTTCTGATAATTCTCTGAAAAAACCCGATGAGTTTACTGAGGGAATGCCATAGGAAGAGAAAGAACATACTTCAGCTTTAAGGATCTATTTATTTGAAGGATGTTAGTGATTGCATTTTAAGTCCTTGCAATAAAGGAGGCATGTACAAATTCATCAGCCTGAAAACTTTGCCTTCACCTGTAATGTTACTATTATGAGGCAAAAAAAAAAAAAAAAAAGACTTAAATAATAGCTAATTACCATTTGGTAAAGTGGAAAGAACACGGATGGGATGAGGAGTTGCGATCTGTTTTTAGCCCCAACTTGTCTCCTCACTGAATCAGTTCAGTCTCTCTGTCTCTCTGAGTTTGTTTGTTCACCTGTAAAGTGAAATGAAACTAGATTGTCCATTCTAAACTGGGATGGCATCAAAATCAGCTGTGCAGCTTTCCGAAAACAAGTGAGTAGGAAGCCTCAGCTTTAGGGTCAGAGTCTTTAGTGGTGGGGGCCAGTCATACTTATTTTTATAAAGTGTCCTGGGTTCTGCTGATATACACTGGTAGCTAAGAAAACTAATTATTTTCAAAGGATTTTTCTGTCATTATTATTTTATGATTCTATATATTTTACATTAGCATTAGAATAATAAAGAAGGTAGCAAGTGAATATAACAATTCACTTTAACAGATGTTCGAGGATTTTAAAATCCAGTTGTGTCTCAATAATATGTTATCATTAATACGATAAATATCAGCTACCAGAACGAGTGTAGCATAGACCCTTCAGCCAGATGAAAGATGTAGAAGGGATGATGTGGAGTGTGGAAAGGGGGAAAAATTTGTGCAAATATTTTCATTGAAGTATAGCTGATTTACAATGTTGTGTTAGATTCTGGTGTACAGCAAAATGATTTGGTTTATATATATATTTTCATATTCCTTTTCATATTCTTTTCTATAATAGATTATTACAAGATATTGAATACAGTTCCCTGGGCTATACAGTAGGACCTTGTTGTTTATCTATTTTATATATAGTAGTGTGTATCTGTTAATTCCAAACTCCTAATTTATTCCCTCCCCTCCTTTTCCTCCTGGTAACCATAAATTTGTTTTCTCTGTCTGTGAGTCTATTTCTGTTTTGTAAATAAGTTCATTTGTATCATATTTTAGATTCCACAAATAAGTGATATCATATGACATTTGTCTTCCTCTGTCTGACTTCACTTAGTATGATAATCTTTAGGTCCAGCCATGTTGCAGCAAATGGCATTATTTCATGCGTTTTTATGGCTGAGTAATATTCCATTGTGTGTATATATATGTATGTATATATATATATATATATATATATATATATATATATATATATATATACACCACATCTTTTTTATCCATTCATCTGTCGATGGACATTTAAGTTGCTTCAATGTCTTGGCTGTTTTGAAAAGTGCTTGTGCAGACTTTTTTTTTAAAGAGAAAGCAGCCTTACATGCAATATTCCCTTTTCTCTCACAGGGAAGGAATGAGCTGAGCTCCCTAACTGGGAAAGAATAGGCTTCAGCAAGATCTCTTGCTCAGAGCCACCATTCCCTGCAGTGTGAGGGCAAGAAATAGGTGTTGTGATGACAACATGAGCAAGTTCTGCTGCCTTGAATCAGCTTGCATTCCAGAATAAGTCAGAGCAAAGAATAGACCATAGTGTAGGCAGAGGCCACTTAAGAACCCTGTCTGTAAAGTAAAGGGATTTCAACAGCAGGACCCTGTGTGGAGGAATCTCTGGAGAGTGTGAGTGCAGACTAGCCCGTCTGGCTCCTGTGTGAGAATTAGAGGTCAGAGCACCCCAGGAGAGAAAAATACGTCAGGCCCTGAGAACAGGAAGCCACTAGGTCAAGTAAAAAGCACCTTCTCTCATTCTCTTCCTGCCTGGACCCCAAACACAGGCTGATAGAGCATTTCTGTCATTGGGGAAGGGGCTGTCTCAGAAAAGGAGCCAAAGCCCAAGATGCCCCTTCTCAAAGGTAGGCAGCCACCAAGTACCACCTTCGCATGGAGAGGGAGGACACCCCCAACATTTGTGGAACCAAGGCAAGAGTACAGATGCAGGCCCATATGCTCCAGGTCAAAGTATTCAAAGTTATATACCAAGTCAACTGTGAGGCAAAATATGTTCTCTTGTCTTACATTGACAAACCCCTTATAATGACAGTATAAAACAAATTTGTTTTAAATTCATGATTTTATTTTCCTGGGAGTTGGCAAGTATCAAAGACCATATAATTGACCGTCAGTGTTGTCACTGGGTGTGCAGCTGCTAGGCTGGCAATGTTAGGATGAGTAATTAAAAAAGAATGATCTACAAAGTACACATTTTTCCATATAATGTATTTTTATTGCATTGATTTCAGTAAAATCACTATTTTATCATATTTAATGTTTTTCACACACAGTTATCTATTGATAATAATGCCAAGTTAGACCACCTGTCTTGAGCTATTGTAGATAGATTTTGTTTTTGAATTATTACTTCCATTCAGGGCAACTTGACCTGGCTGATTGTAGCAACTTAAGGCAATAAACTTATTAAAGCAGTATTTATATAAGAATGAAATTATAATACATGTCAAGGTCAAGTATTGAGATAGATCTAATGTAATAAATTATTATGATATAATTTAATGTAATTTAATGTAATAAAATATTAAAATATTTTAAATAATGTAATATAGCATATAAATTATCAGTTTTCTCTCAAAGTAATATCTAGGTATGTATAATATTGTGAAAGATAATGCATCTGTATTTATAATTAATTCATGTATCTATATATATCCATCTTTCTATTTTATATTATTCTGAACTATTTATAATTGCAGAATATTTCTCAGTCACCATATATAACTAACCACTGCAAATGCCACTTTAATTCATGAATACTTCCAGGACCATCAATTGGAACACAAAGGCAAGAAAATGCACATCGAGCACTACGAGAAAGTAAGACCTCATTATATAAAACTCTGTTGTGCTAATGATTTCTTGAGAAGGATTTGACAAATTGATTTTTCTTCTCTTACTGCTAAGGAAAGGGTTAGGTGGTTAACCAATTTATTTCTCTCCCATTTTCAGAGCTGGTGTGAGCTGAGAGGTAGAGAAGGCAGGTCACCCAAATAAAATCTCCAGTAAACATGATAATAACAGACTTGTGGTCAACAAACTAATACTAGTAGTATTTGCTAGTAGGGGAGCCCTTGTCTATGAAATGCTTTTAGCAGGATGATCCTAATCTATATGATTAGTTTATTTATTCAAGCATTTCTACTGCTTAAACATTCCAGCAGTCCCACCCACTGTCTGTCTTTGACATCAGCAATGGCACAGCCCTTAAATCTTCTTGGCGTTCAGAGACAGTGTTCTTTTGTTTGAAGAACATGGGACAAGAGATTTGAGTAAGAGTTTCACTGTGGCCTGGATGGTATTAGTCAGAAGAGTGGGTGTTGAGGGTTATGGATCCTGCTTTGCCAGCCCTGAGTGCCAGACTCCAAGCGACAGAGGCACTCGTGTTTTCTTTAATAAATGTTTTAGTTAGCATTTTTTGTGAAAAGTAAAGCATGGGATACAAGGCAGGGGTCTCTCTTGTCTGGATCGAAAGGTGGTACGAGGAAAGAAGAGGAGGAAGTCTTAACTTTGAATGAAGATTCAAGTGTTTGTTAATGCCTTGATTGATCTTATTCTACTTAGTAGATCAAGTTATATTTTGTGACACAAAATTACCATATGATATCTATTTAATAGTAAACAGAAAAACTAAGGATTTTGGCCACTTTTGCATTCCAAGACAAAAGAAGTTGTTGCCACAGTCTATGTAAAAGGAGTAGTGGGAGAAGTAGGTAATAAAATTTTGTTCATCATATTCCACAGGTTATGCACTCAACATACCAGTTATAAAGACATAATGTTTTCCCATTAAGAGTTTATTATCTAAGACAAGAGGGCATTCATTGATGGATGAACCACCAATTCAAAGGCCGATTGCCTTTGAAAGCACAATGCTCGATGGGGCTTAGCAGCATCCCCACATGCAAAAAGTCCTTATGCTACTGGTAGAATGACGTTTAAGAACATTTTAAGGTTTGTGATCTATATGGAACTAAACTTAGATATATGCCTCAGATCCTTATTTTAGGGAAATAACCTAGCTTCCTGAGGCTGGTTACCATCTTCTGTATCAATTAACCACTTTTTTTGAGAAATAAATGGACAAACACAATCAGAATTCTCTATACATTAAGTGCTGCCTGTGTGCCCAGCATTGTCCTAGGAGTTTTAGACACATCAGTGAACAAAATAAAGACCCTGTGCTCATAGAGCCTATACAGTAATAAAAGGAAAATAAGCTGAAAAAGATGTTCTTAAAATGAATCATATTGTTCCTCAGTAAAACTTTCTCATCTCTCACCACCTTTTGGGTTAAAAAAAAAAAAAGAAGTTACATTAGCAGTAAAAACTAAAATTTCACAAATGTGAAAATCGGTAACCCAGAGTTTTAACACTCCTTCTCCCTTTGAGATGTGATATGCATTATTCATTTATCTGAAAATCCCTGGAGTTGTCTTTCAGAATTTCATAGACAGAGGATCTCATATTTTCCACAGCAAAACCATAGTTTTAGGAACCTAGATCAACTTAATAAATATATTCAATCCTAAAATGCAAGCCACAAACTTCTTTTGCCTTAATAGAATAAAGAAAATGTTGAGGAACATAATCATGGTAAGTAAATCTGAAGCCAGAAATAAGCTCATCCTAGTGTGAAACCTGATGTCCTGGTAGAAATTAAATGAGAATCTTGTTTTCATCTCCTTATATTCATTGTGAAAAGATTTGTCCAAATACATCAGATGAAATTTATTTAAGGGTCATTTTATGGATAGTTTGTTTTTTTAACCTTTTCAATGCTTCCAGATTAGATACATTTAAATATTGCAACAGAGCTTAGGATATTTCTAACATCTCCTTTGCTGTTGTAGAAATGATTAAGGAGTGAGCTTGCTGAAATGGAAAATAGCCAGTGTATTTCTGGCCAGATCAGTGGGAAGCAGTAGCAGCTGGTGAACAGACTGCATTCAGGGGCCCAGTTGGACTCCGGGAGATATGAAAAAGCATTCTGAGGGTGGCGATGACATGCCTTTCCTGGAGGCCTTTAAAAATCAGATGGACACCCTTCTGCCTGAGTTGGGAAGACTACTCTTCTGCCTGATGGATAGAAGATAGTAATAAGGCATTTCTGCCAGTCACTGAAATTTGTTGAGAATCTGCTATGTGCCAGCTGCTGAAGACACCAAAGGGACAAAATAGAAATGACTGTTGCTCTCCTGGGTCCTGAAGTGCTTATAATTCTCTGAAATAGATACTCATGAATGAATTGGTCTTTGGTCACAAGTCCATTCCTCAGTCAGACATTGCTCCTCGTTTTTCTGAGTAGTGGAGTCCTAAGTGTAGCTTGTGGTCTTTTGTTTTCTTCTCTGAGTTTCCTAAATCAAATTTCAGAAGTAATGAAGCTTGTTAACATATGAAGAACCCCTTAAGAAAACCATTTTGATGTAGACTTGGTTCTCAGCTAAGGGTATTGTGGGAGAAGTTTTACTCCATTAACTTGCAAATCCTAAACTATTATAAACCTTTCTATTGAAAGAACATGCCTAAGGCTGTGCATGTCTTTTTTCTTGATATAAAGAGATTTGCTACACAGTGTTAAATGAACCTCACATGGAACCAATGAAACAGCAAATATCTTTCTGGCAGGGAGGATGCAATCTTGTAGAGGCATCCCTGCTGGACTCCCACAGTGAATGTTTTTTTGCTTTGTTATGTTTTGTTTAAAGAACCATGTTTTTAAGAGCAACAGAAACTAGAACCAGAGTGAAGAACTAGGATTTGTAGTCATTAATCCTACTTCTGTTGGGGATGAGGGTGAATTATCAGAGAATCTCTACCACTAACTCTCTCAGGAGGTTTTAAGAACCTGCATCACTGATTACAATTTACATTTTAAAATGTAACACATTGGAGTAGGTTTAGCTTTGCTGTGAATCATTCATTTTCATTTCATTTCATTTCATTTCATTATAGGAAGTTACCTATATTTCTTTAGCTCCCAACTACCTGAAGGTTCCCAATTTATTTACTCTCTGGGGTAGGATAAAAATCATCCTAGTTTTCAAGTTATTGCTAAGTACAGTTCTATAATATGTGACACTTTTTTTTAACATAATGTAACCAGGCATCCAAGAAAACAATACGAAAAAAAAATAGCAAAAACAATACAAAATAGAAATAGATCTTTCTGAGTTCTAGATAATGAAATTATAGTCTTAGAGTTAAAATTGTTATCCTTATAATGGTCAAAAGGATAAAAGACATGACAGATTTTTTCAGAGGAAAAGTAAAAACTTTAAAAATAACTAGAAAAAGATGAGGAAAAAATGGGATAAAAATAATATTTACCAAGATAAAGACTATCAACTTTCCAAAACTGATAGAAGACACTACGTTATGAATTTAAGATCTCCTATAATCATCAGGAAGTTTACAAAAGGAAGGAAGGAAAGAAGGGTAGAAGGACGGAGAGAGAAGGGGAAGAAGGAAGATCAAACTTTTCAACTAAGCATATCATTGTAAAATTTCCCAAAATTAAGACAAGGAAAATACCTTAAAAGCAGCCAGAAAAAGATGTATTACTTTCAAATGAGTAACAATTTGTGTTAACAGTTGACTTTTGTGCAGAGGTAATGAAAGGCATAATAATAAACATAAAACAAATTACTTACAATTCTCAGTACTGATTTCTGTAAGAATGAAGGTGAAATAGACATTTTAAGACAAAAATTAGAGAACTCGTAGCCAACAGACATGCAGTAAAGGTAGTGCAAAAGAGTTTCTAAGTATAGAATAAATGGACCTACATGGCATTTCAGGAAATGCAGGAAAGAACAGAGAGCAACAAAAATGGTAAATATGTGCATATATCTTAATATGAATGAAAATACTACTAATTTCTTTTGGTATTTAAAATATAGGACTTCAAAAGTATAAAGTCAGAATGTGAGGAACAGGGTGGTGGTAAATGGAGTTAGTCCTCCTCCTCTTCCTCCTCCTCTTCCCCCTCCCCTCCCCTCCCCTCCTTCCCCTCTCTTCCCTTCTCCCTCTTCCTCTTTCTTCTCCTCTACAAAGGATGTTGTATTTTGTTAAATGATTCTTATTTAACAATACCTCTGCACATACTGAGATAATCATATGATTTTTTCTTTTCTATTAATATGGCTTATCGCACTCATTGACTTGTATATTGAGCTATCCTTGCATCCCAGGGTTAAATCCCACTTGATATGGTGTATTATTCTTTTAATGTGCTGTTGAATTCAGTTTGCTAAGATTTTGTTGACAATTTTTGCATCTACATTCATCAAAGATATTCGTCTGTAATTTTATTCTCTAGTAGTGTTTTTACCTAGCTTTGGTATCAGGGTAATGCTGACCACATAAAATAAGCTTGAGGGTGTTCCCCTCCATTGATATTTTTGTGTGTGTGTATGCTGTAAACCAGGTGTCTAGTTTGGGAAGGGTTGGCATTAATCTTTCTTTAAATGTTTGGTAGAATTCACCAGGGAAACCCTCTGGTCCTGGACTTTTGTTTCTTGGGAGATTTTTTTTTTTAATGGTTCAGTCTCCTTTTTCATTACTTATCTGTTCAGATTTTCTATTTCTCCATGTGTCAGTCTTGCTAGGTTTATTATGTTTCTAGGAATTCCTCTTTTCTAGTTTTTCCTATTTACTGGCATTAAATTGTTCATAGTAATCTCTTATGATCCTTTGTATTTCTGTGGTACCAGGTATAATGTCTCATTTTCATTTTTCGTTTTATTTATTTGTGTCTTATTTTCCTTCAGTATAGCTATAAATGTTTGTCAACTTCATTTCTTTGCAAAAAAAACGGCTCTTAGCTTTTGTTGTTTTAATCTTTTCTATTGTTTTCTGGTCTCCATTTTGTTTATTTCTGCTCTGATCTTTGTTATTTTTCCTCCGTATACTAACTTAGGGCTTAGTTTGTTCTTCTAGTTCCCTGAGGTGCAAAGTTAGGTTGTTTGTTTGAGACCTTTCTTTTTATAATGTAGGCATTTTTTGCTGTCCACTTCCCTCTTAGAATTGCTCTTGCTGCATCACATAGGTTTCTGTATGTTGTGTTTTCATTTTTCATTTGTTTCAAGACATTTTTTTTATTTCCCTTTTGATTTCTTCTTTGACCCATTGGTTGTTCAGGAGTGTGTTGTTTAATTTCCACATATTTGTGAATTTTCCAGTTTTCTTCCTGTTATTCATTTCTAGTTTATACCATGGTGGTTGGAAGAAATACTTGATATGATTTGTCTTCTTAAATATGTTAAGACTTATTTTGTGACCTATCATATGATCTATCCTGGAGTATTTTCCATGTGCACTTGAAGAAAAAAGTGAATTTTGCTGCTATTCAATGGACACACTTCTTTTTAGTTCTCTGTGTCAAGCAGAACCACATCCAGACCTGACATAGGAATTAGCTGGCATTATATAGAGATCCTGACCTTTGAGTTCAAAGTAGGGACTGGTTGCAACCTTTGGATTATCTCCATTAAGGTGAGTGTTAGTGTGTTCTGATTATGTGAGGTTGAATAAAACAAGTATTTGCAGAAGTCAAGGACAGCATCTCATAGGCTGTATTACTCTTCTCCAATATCCAATTCAACTCTTCTCTGGAAGATTTCATTTTCCTTGCCCTTGGAAGTTACACAAGACTATGTAACATTTTTTGGTCGATGAAATGACATTAGAAGTGACTGTGTCATCTCCGTGCAGAAGCTTTAAGAGCTACTGTGAGCTTTGCCAATTTCCACCCCATACGTCTCCACCACTGCATTAGGCAGCAGTCTAGATAGCAGCTGCTCTGTTAGACTGTATCTTGGAATAAGGATGACAATTCAGGTTGTGAGTCACCAGTCAATCTGTAGTGGACATGAAGCATGAGTGAGAAATAATCCTTTGTTGATTTAGACCATTGAGATTTGGGGAATTTTGTCACCTTGTCATAATCCAGCCACTCTTGGTTGCCACAAATCCAAATGTGTATCATCAGTAAAAAAGACAATTAAATTATGTTATAATCATATACCAGAATAGTACACGGTGATTAAAATGAACAGAACAATGATTTCCATAAATGTAATATCAAGCCGTATTATAGATTACATTCTGTGTAATTCAATTTCTGTTTTAAACATGCAAAACTAGAGTATAGTATTTTGGCCTGAAAGTTGACATGGTGAAGACTGTAAAGCAGACTTAAGAAGTGATTCACATGGTGGTTATCTTTAAATGGCAGGGAACATTAAGTAATTGAGAAGAAGTATGAAAGAGGTTTCTGGGATTCTGTTTCTAATTTGTTGAGCTGTGCATTTAAAAATAATTAGAAAAAGTGATTACATAGACACAGAAGGTAAAGTCATTGTATTAATTAGATTCTTACATTTTAATACCTCATCATTGTGATATGTTCCATCAACACAAAGAAGACCAAAGATGTAGATTAATCACCAGTATTAATTTATAGACGCAATGAAAGGTATACCAAGCATCTCATCTGATTTTAAAATTACCAGTGATTTTCAAATATTTTGACCCTTTAATGATTGCTTTGAAACTCTAAAATAGAGACTATAAGTAAGATTAATATAGAGCCACACTCCCAGTCAGTTTCTTTTAGTGTACAACCAATAATTTTCAGCAGTTAAATGAAGAAAAGGTCACCATTTGTTTTACTCTATTGACCAGGAGAAATCAATAATGTGCATTTTTTTTTTTTTTTTTTTGCAAATAACTAGTTGTCCCCCAGCAAAACTCTCAGAAGATTATTTGTATCATGTGGTCATTTATATCCATTAGTTAATGAAAAACTTTGTCATGTAGGATTGTGACTGTCAGCAGGTTTCTGTTAACCATAAAGAAATGTTTTTCAGTACACTAAAATAAAACGAACAAACTCTGATAACAACTCTGTCAGGTTCTGTTACACAATAAAAGTAAACTTCATAAATGATCCCCTGCTTTAGAAATGAGTCCTATCACTTTCCCTTACATTCAAAGCTAACCCAAATTCTGAACACAACAAATATTTCTCCTTTTAGCTTCTGGCACTGACCTCAGCATACTCTGTTTATCCAACAAGACTTATTTCATTATGGACTCATGGACCTACTCCATAGATTCACCTTATGTGTTCCTATTCCTATATCTTTTATATATGCATCATATAAAAGGACATACCCATTATTTCTTGTTAAAAGAATGGCATGGGAAGTATTTTCCCCTCATTAATATTAAAAATTGGATTACCCATTCATATTAAATGATGATTTCATTTTCAGTGGTATTTATAAAAACTATTTAAAAAGTGAGCAGTGGATTATAGTAGAAGGTGGTGAATAGTGGTTGGGTCCTGAGTGTAAATATAAGGTATTGTTAAAAATAAACAAGATGAACTCCAAGTTTGTTTGCCAATTGCTGGAAGTATTTAGTTGGAGTGAAGACAAAAATAGATGTTCAGAGAGTAGAATGCTTGAAATTGAGGTTACAAAAAAATTGCATATTTTCACAATTATAGGGTTTACATGAGACATCAGCAGTGAGTGCCCTAGCTGGGATAGAGAATGATATTATATTGAGGGAAAGTAAGTTAAGGAGCTAAAGGACTTGGTTATTGAAAGGAAAATCTATGTTAAGAAAGTATCAAAAATTATGAAAGGACGGGGCTTCCCTGGTGGCGCAGTGGTTGAGAGTCCGCCTGCCGATGCAGGGGACACGGGTTCGTGCCCCGGTCCGGGAAGATCCCACATGCCGCGGAGCAGCTGGGCCCGTGAACCATGGCCGCTGAACCTGCGCGTCCGGAGCCTGTGCTCCGCAACGGGAGAGGCCACGACAGTGAGAGGCCCGCGTACGGCAAAAAAAAAAAAAAAGAGTGAAGACAAAAATAGATGTTCAGAGAGTAGAATGCTTGAAATTGAGGTTACAAAAAAATTGCATATTTTCACAATTATAGGGTTTACATGAGACATCAGCAGTGAGTGCCCTAGCTGGGATAGAGAATGATATTATATTGAGGGAAAGTAAGTTAAGGAGCTAAAGGACTTGGTTATTGAAAGGAAAATCTATGTTAAGAAAGTATCAAAAATTATGAAAGGTTATTTACAATAGACGAGATATGGAAGCAGCCTAACTATCCATTAACAGATGAATGGATAAAGATGTGGTACACACACACACACACACACACACACACACACACATACATACATACATACATACATACATACATACATATACACACAATGGAATATCACTCAGCCACAAAAAGAATGAAATTTTGCCTCTTGCAACATCATGGATTGACTTGGAGGGCATTATGCTAAGAGAAATAAGTTAGAGAAAGACAAATACTGTATGATTTCACTTATATGGAATCTAAAAAATACGACAAACTAATGAATATAACAAAAAAGAAGCAGACTCAGAGAACAAACTAGTGGTTACCAGTGGGGAGAGGAAAGGGGCAAGATAAGGATAGGAGAGTGAGAACTACTAACTACTATGTATAAAATAAGCTACAAGGATATATTGTACATCACAGGGAATGTGACCAGTATTTTATAATAACTATAAATGGAGTATAACCTTTAAAAATTGTGAATCACTATATTGCATGCCTGTAATTTATATAATATTGTACAGCAACTATACCTCAACAAAAAAAGAATTATGAAAGGAATAATTTTCAAGAGAGTGACAGTGCAGTAGGAGCTAAGTTCTTTAAAGGAGAGGAAAGTCCCTAAAGCCTGGAAGACCATTGCAACAAGATGGCACAGTGTGTAATACTAGATGACATAAAATTCAAAGCTGGATTTATCGGGAGGAGGAAGGCAGGATAAGAGGCAAAATGGAGGAAGGAGGACATCCAGTCCCCTCCAGGTCTGAGGTAAGAGGGGTGTTGCAAAAATAAAATATTCACGGTGAGAAAGTACTCTAGACAAGCAAAGTACTGGAGAAAGTGAATGGATTTCAGAAAAGAGGATAGGACAGGTTGCATTTTGCTAGTCACTGGCCATGAAGTCCAGAAGGTGCAGTGGAAGAGTATCAGAAGCTTTGGAGGATGAGGTCCGCAGAAGGGTTGGACCTGCTCCCGGGGAGGCAAGGTGCTACCTGCCTGCTGTAACAAACCGAGATTTTCAACATAGGTTGAATATAGTTTTTGAATGTACAGTGATGAGAGACGTTCTGAAAGACTGTGGCTTCTTGGAGTGACTGTGCTGAGATTAGTTCGAACGGCCTCTTGGTGTATAGTTGTCTGAGGCTGTGTTTTTTAGGGAAAAGGAGGGTGGGAGGTCTTGTCACTTGCACACAAAGCTCTGGTTCTCCTGTTCGACTTCTGTGGGGGTTTACATATTGAAAATAAGGCTTTCCTATTCCAAACACCAGTTCCCTATTGAATTCTAGCCATGGAATATTAGCCAGACCAACAAATTCATTTATTTATTTCACAAAAGTTGTTGTTATTTGCTTTTTGTTTTGTTGTTCTGAGTGTTCTGTGTGCTAAGGGTAGAGTGGTAGGCAAAATTTAAAAATTCTTGCTATTAATTATGGAACTTACATTTTAGCTGGGGTAGTAGTGGTAGTGATAGTGCAGATAAATTAATTAAACACAAAAAGAAAATATCAGATAATGATAGGCATAAAACTAAAGGAGGGTAATTAATAGACTATTGGGGAGGTGCTGTTTTAGATGGGGCATCACAGAAGGCCTTTCTGGAGAGGTGACTTTTAACTGAAAATGGAATGAAGTGAGAGGGTGAGCTGTGTGAAATCTAGGACAAGAGCCTTGTAGCAGAAGAAACAGTGAATGCAAAACACTATGGCAGCAATATGTTTGGCGTGTTTGAAAATGTGAGTATTCAGTGAATGAAACATGGCTAGTGTGGGTGACCATGGACAGAGTGATAGGCTGTGAGTAGAAGAGTCAGATTCTGTAGCTCAGAATTTCCCAATTTCAACACAATGGACATTTTGGGCTGTCCTGTTCATTGTAGGATGTTTAGCTACATCCCTGGCCCCTACACACTAGATGCCCTTAGCACCCCATCCTCAATTTGTGACAACCAGAGATGTCTCCAGACGTGAAATACTCCTAAGAGGGAGGTGGGGGGGATCAAAATTGCCACCCCCCAAGTTGAGAACCACTGCTTTAGTGTGTTATAATCTGTGCCATAGAGTTTAAGGGGAAACCATTTATGGGTTTTGTACAGAGAAAGAAAAAAAAAAATCTCATTTTAATTTTTAAAAGATAACACCAATTGTTGTGTGGGAAATTAATCATAGGGGGTAAACAGTGGGAACAAGTATGACATTTAAGAGAGTGTTTTACTTGCTTTTTGCTTTGGTAATCCAGATGGACGAAATGGCATGTGGATGAGGATGGTGCTGAGTGGCATTGAGGTGATGGCAGCGGTGCAACAGTGAGAAATGGTTGAGGTGAGCAGGTCTTTTGAAGTTCCGGCCAGCAAGGCTTCTAACGTCTTTGCCTGTGAGTACTGATGGAAAGCATGACTCCAAGGATTTTTACCATAACAGTTGAGTATCATTTTCTAAGGTGTGAATGACTGGGGAGGGTCAAGATTGGGGTAGGGATGGAGGAATCAAGAGATCAGTTTAAGATGCCAGTGAGAAATCTAAGAAGATAACTGCATATACATTTCAGGGGAATAATGGAGCTGGAGATATGAAATCTTAGTATATCATTTCAGATCAAATATCTATGTTTGTTTTCTAGGGCATCCATGATGTAGGACAGTTGACCCTTGAGCAACACAGGTTTGAACTGCATGAGTCTACTTATACACAACTTTTTTTCGATAAATAAAATACCCATATTTTCATTTAAATTAAGTGTAGGGAAAAGTTTGTGTTCACTTAAGAGATCACAATATGATATGTGAAATCAAAACAACTGGGGTTTGAGTCCTGATTCTATTCAAACTGTTTTAGCTTCCAGCCCTTGGGTGGGTCATTTATCAATTCCTATATTTTTGAGGCAGAGATAGCAGCATGTGAATTTTCTACTGAGAGGGTTGGTACCCCTAACACCTGTGTTGTTCAAGGGTCAACTGTACTACAGCTGAGTGGCTTAAACAACAGAAATATATTGTCTCCTAGTTTTGGAAGACAGAAGTTCAAAATCAAAGTTTGGACAGGATTGGTTCCTTCTGAGGGTTGTGGGAAAGAATCTGTTTCTTGCCTCCCCCTAGCTTCTGGTGGTTTGCTGGAAATCTTTGGCCTCCCTTGACTTACTGAAACAACCCCTGAATCCTTGCTTTCACCTTCACCTGGTTTTCTCCCTGTGTTCATGTTTGTGCCTAAATTTTCTCTTTTTATAAGGACACCAGTATTTGGATTAAGGGCTCAGCCTACTCCAGTATGATCCCATTGTAACTTAAGTATACCTGTAATGACCCTATAAACTTAAAGCAACTCATTTAAAAACAATATGTATCTCGGGCTTCCCTGGTGGCGCAGTGGTTGAGTCCGCCTGCCGATGCAGGGGACACGGGTTCGTGCCCCGGTCCGGGAAGATCCCACATGCCACGGAGCGGCTAGGTCCGTAAGCCATGGCTGCTGAGCCTGCGTATACGGAGCCTGTGCTCCACAACAGAAGAGGCCACAACAGTGAGAGGCCCGCGTACCGCAAACAACAACAACAATATGTATCTCCATAACATTAGCAACTGATTTGGGGGGGGGGGTGCAAAAATTATTTCCAGATAAAGTCACATTCTGGCCTCCAGAATTGTAAGACAAGATTTTTCTGTGGTCTATGCCAGCCAGCATATGGCAGCCCTAGGAAACAAATATAAATTTGACCTGAAATGATATATTTCAAAATATAAACCTGAGAGGGATAAAATTCAACCCATAATAATATACAACATTAACGTGGATTACATTTGAGTCAATGGAACTTGATAAGTTACCTGGATAATGATATAAAATATGGCAGAGGTGGGTTTTAGAATGAAGCCATTGGGTAGATCACGATGTGTAGCGCAGGTATGGAAAAATCAGAAATAGATGGACAAACCGGCATGAAGTTCATGTGAAAGAAACCACCACAAAATCAGAAGAAAGAGAAGAATGTTGGTCCAGAAACCAACTGAATAAAGTGTTTCAGGTACAAGGGAGTGATCAATTTTAAGAAATACCATACGAATAAGATGGGGATTGAGAATTGCCTATTGGATTTACCAGGAGTGAGGGCTTTGGTGAGCTGGATAAAAGTGTTTGAGGTGAAAGTCGTCTGGTTGAAAAGAGTTTGAGAGAGAAAATGAGATGAAATGTTGAAGAAAGTAAATATAGAAAAACTCTTTGGGGGAGTTTTCTTTAAGAGAAGAGCACAGTTATAGGAATCAGTCAATTATCAGTTCTTCCTAAATAATATCTCTATGGATATACTAATTATGTCTCCAAATCAGATGATTTCATTTTTATTTTTTATTCCAGGTCATTAAATATTTTACATTCCTATATATTCACCCAAATTCCTATTTTGTCTGAAAGACACATTTTAAGTTAGTAATGTATTATCTATTGTGATAATTTAGTATAATAAATTGTAATATGTGAAGAATAATTACTTTACATAATTTGAAGAAATAGCTTCAAATTATAGGTCTGAATTTTGTTATATCCTTAACAATTTCTAATTTACTCAACTAACCTATATTAAGCACCTCATATGAGCCAGCCATATTAAAATGTTGAAAGTTTTCATCCTATCCATAAAATTTTTAAAGTACATGAAAAAATATGCAATTTTAATCATCTAACCATATTATCAAATATTTTAAAATTATTTTTAGGACTTATATTTATATTTTAATTTGGGTATATGTGAGAGCCCCATAAAATTAGCAACTGTTTGGAGAGGGCAGAAAATTAGTCTCCATGTCGTACATTCATAGGCCCAAGCAAAAGCTGGCTTATGTCTGCAAATTATATTTTTATATAACATCTTACATTTATATTTATATATTAACATCTTATATTTCAACTTATTTCTAAAATCATTAGAATCAGACTAAGATCATTTTGCTTCTCTAGCTCACACCTGTCTCTTGAACATTAATGTAACTGAAAAAGTTATGCTCTGATATTTTCTTCTTCAATTGAAAAAAGATACACTTGGGGCATCTTGATGCCAAGTTAATAAATCCAGAGGAAAGGATTTAATATCGGAAACATGAATATAAACTTGGAATGGACTGAATTGGCTCTAGTCTAATGAACTGTGACATCTAATTCATAATGGCAGAAATTGCAGCTTAAATCCACGTTAATCAGAATGGAGGTAAATCACAAATCACTAATCATGACTTTCTCCTCATTCCCAAAAAGATTTTTAAAAAGAATGCAAAGAAACTCACAGTAGGACACACTTGTTTGACATATCTCACATGCTTTTATTTAGCAGTGAAGGGAAGAAAAGAAGAAAAATTAATCCCAAGTGAACTTCAAGCCCCTATTCTTACAAAAGTGGCAGCTGACTTTTATGTCTGTGTGTGCGTGTTTGGGAGTGTGAATAATCAATGCTTTTAAAAAGACTCTATCAAAGATAGTGCTCTCTAGCATAAAGTAAGTACGTTCTGAGGAAACCGCACAGCCTCTGGGAAACTACTGTTTCCCACCTTTTTCTCCTGGTTCAACTTACTAATCCAGCATCATGCGATTGCTAAGTCTTCCAACAGAGAAGAGGAGGACTGCATCTCAAATACATAGGCATTTGTTTGAGACTCAGGGTAGCAGGCACCGAATAGGAGCCTTCTATCTGCAGCAATTAGTCATCACTCACAGTTATAAAAGACAAGCTTTAAAGTTGAGTTTACTGCCCTCCCCCAAGCAGGAAGGGCAAGATGCAGCAACTCTGAGCCCAATGTAAGATTCTTTCCTCAAGTCACTGCATTTCTCCAATGGCCTCATAAGGATGTTAGCAATTTCAAATTTTTCTGAATCAACTAAAGCAGAGTTATTAGTAAGGTAGGAAGGTATAGTTCCAAAACAGTTCTAAAGTTCCATTATATAAAATGCTCCCAAAAGAGACCAAATGCTCCAAATTTATAAAGGCCAGATTAGTGATTGTCTAGTTTGGGGTCGTGGGGGGTAGGGATGGACTATACAGAGGCTCAAGGGAAATGTTTGTGCTCATTGAAAAGTTCTAAATGTGGGTATGGTAATGGTTTCTCAATTCTATACATTTACTAAGAAACATTGCATTGTAGCCTGGCAATGGTAGGAGTTTATGGTATGTATAGTGTACCTCAATATGTAAAATATATATACATGTATTTGCATGGTTGCAGATTTCTTCAGTTTGTTAAAATTGTGTGTATTTAAATGCTTATCTTTCCAAATTGTTTAAAAATATTCCTTGTGTATTTGTTAAGACATTTTCTTTTTTTATTGAAGGATAGTTGGTTTACAATGTTGTGTTAATTTCTGCTGTACAGCAAAGTGATTCAGTTATACATATATATACATTCTTTTTTACGTTCTTTCCAATTATGGTTTATTACAGGATATTGAACATAGTTCCCTGTGCTGTACAGTAGGACCTTGTTGTTTATTTATTTTATGTAGAGTCATTTTTGTATGTTAATCCCAAACTCCTAATTTATCCCTCCCCCTCCTCCTTTTCCCTTTGGTAACTGTAAGTTTGTTTTCTGTGATAAAACATTTTCTTACTGGTGGGTACAAGTAACACTAATACATAAACCTAAATTGAAAAATTTTACCCAAAATCGTACTAACTTTCTTCATTCACAAAGTGTACATGTAGTTGTTGAATGGCCAAAGCTCATTGAAAAATTTAGAGCATGATATCCAGCTATGGATTAAAACATAGGCATTTTATGCTACCCTAAATGTTCTTCTTGTAAGCTTTTCCCACCTAATACTTTTTTATACCAGTTTTAGGCAAAGTTACTTTCTAATTTCATTTCTACATTCCCATAGTCATGAGGATGTGGTTTTGCTACAGTACTTATTGCTCTGCATTATAGCTGTTTATTTGCCTGTTTCTTCACTTGTCTGTATGGTTCTTAGGCAGGGCTTATGCCTTATATTAATGTTTATTTCCATAGTTTTTTGCACAGTACCAGACACAAAGTGGGTAAAGAATAAATGTTCATTCCATGTATGTTTTACTAACAGTGGGTTTCTTTTCTCAGTAGTATCAAAGGGATTGCATTGTTATCTTTTTTTTTTTTTTTTTTTTTTTTTGCCACACAGCATGCAGGATCTTAGTGTCCCAACCAGGGATCGAACCCGTTCCCCTGCAGTGGAAGTGCAGGGTCTTAACCACTGGACCGCCAGGGAAATCCCTGCCCTGTTATCTTAATTGTTTTCCCTTCTCCAGTTTTCTGTACTTGAGTGAATAGTAAAGATCAGTGGAAGACATCTCTTGGGATGCTCATTTGGTTTCATATGAGATTGAAAATAAATATTGAAATAAAGGTTAATCTAGTACTGTGCTGTTTAATACAAAACAAGTAGCCACTCATCACTGTTTAAATTTTAATTAATTGAAATTAAAAAAAATCAGTTTCTCAGCTACACTGGCCACATTTCAAGTGGTCTGTAGTCATGTGTGGCTGAGGGGTACCATATTGGAGAGCACAGATATAGAATCTTTCCATCATCACAAGAAGTTCTGTTGGACAATTTGTCTAGATCATCATCTATATTGTGAGGCTGATCTGGATTTAAATTAATTGACTTGAAACCAGATGGGACTATCAACTCAAGACATGCTGGAATACACTTCATTGACTCAGACTAACAGCAAAGTGTTCAAGGGACGGCAGAAATCATTTTCCATCATCTTTCATACTATCTGCTATCTCCATCATATGTTATCAAAAAAAAGTACAAAAATTATGGGATTACTCTTAAATTATAAACAAATTACAGAGTTTTATTAGAGAAGTTGATTCTTATCCCAAACAAGTAAAGAAAAAATCAGATTAAATATTATTTATGTTTAGCTGCTTTTGAAAAAATATGTATTAAAATGTCACCCATACATATGTTGTGTAGATCAGGGGTCCCCAACCCTTGGGCTGCAGACTGGTACCCGTCTGTGGCCTGTTAGGAACCGGGCTTCACAGCAGGAGGTGAGCAGCGGGCAAGCAAGCAAAACTTCATCTGCCGCTCCCCATCGTTCCCCATCGCTTGCATTACCGCCTGAATCATCACTCTCCCACATCCGTGGAAAAATTGTCTTCCATGAAACCGGTCCCTGGTGCCAAAAAAGGTTGGGGACTGGTATAGATAGAATAAGCATGATGAACACATAACGAAAGGACATTTAAGAATTCATCCTTTCTTCTCCTGGTTACGTGTTGAAGACAAGAAAGAGAAAACTATGACAAAAGAAACACCTCAAGAGTCATTAAGGTTTTAAACTCTTGAGATTACTTTCACTGAAAAGACTTAAAAGAAATACAATAATTATATGGCCACTTAAGATCCTAGGCTTACAGTGACAAGCTGATTGCCTACAGAGGGAGCAAAGAATGTTGGCCAGAGTTATTACATATTTTTCTATACCCTAATAGAATCATCAGTTCATGACAATTCTCAGCTTCAGAGTACAAAGCATTAAGGGAGACCCATAGGTTTACTCTTTACACTCAAGGGGTATATTTGGAGCCCAAACCCTGAACTAACTGCTTGAAAGATTAAGATGTATATGGCATGTGTCAATTCTAAATTAGCTAGATTCTAAGTACTCTAAATCCTTTATCTCTTATCTTTTTAATCACGTTGTAGATTTTATCAGGTCCATTTTATAGGTGAGTCAGACTAAGGAACAGAGAGGATTGGGTTGGAAAGGTACAGAAGGATTGGAATTTAGGTCTGACCATTTCAAAAGCCAAAGATCTCCGTCCCTCTGTCCCTCGGAGAGATTCAAGAAATGTGTAGACAATTTCGTGCAGGGATAAGCATGTTATTCAAAACAATTTGTGGTAGTTACCATGTCATTGTCAGAAACTAGAGACATTCACAGGGGGCTGATTGTGGACTGAGTTCTAGTAAACCATTTAGAACTGCCACCTGCCTTCTGCAGGTGTTTCACTGAGTCCACCAAAGCCTTACAGCCAAACATGAGGGATGTGGTGAAGATGACCACATCCTTTGCACCCATCTCTAATATTAATCTCACATACGCTGATTGGGAGGAGCTTTGGGCCATACTTCTGTTTATTCATTCACTCATTTATGAAAATATAGTCAATGTATATTTTGTGCCAGACACTGTTAGGTACTAGGGAAACAATAGTCCAAAAAAAAAAAAAGTCATCCCTCCCCTTAGACCAGCTCAGGCCCTAGCCAAGGCGAGCCCAGAAACCCGACCAAAGAAAGCAGAAGGAAGTCTGAGTAGTGATCTGTACTGGGATTTGTTCCCTAGACAGGAAGATCAGCTTAGAATATTTGTTTTAACAAAAGACCTGCTTTGACTTTCGTATTAGATTGGCCTCTCTTACACGTCAGAGGAGACAAAAAAACCAACATCCTTACTAAACTATGTTAATCGAACCATACCCGTTAGATTTGATTCTCAGAAATGTCAGGAAATTAGATGCCAGAGTCCCTACAGCAGCTCTCCAATAAGACATGTTGCTTGTGAGAGAAGTCAAAGTACAATTAAGAACCATCTCTTTTCATTAACTTCTTTTATTTTACTCACCCCCATGCCTTTCACATTTTCCATATTCCTGTAAGCTTCTTTGAGAGTAGGCTTCTGGCAGTGTCTCAAACTGAGCTGGGAGAAACAGTATGGAAAAACGAAAAGGATAATATCATCGTACCTCTGCAGGCCCATAAAGTTATTAAAGTTATGTAAATAAACATTTTTTTCCCTGAGCTTAAAAAACACATTTGGCCCGTGTCCTGTAAGGTTCCCCAACTTCTCCAAGCCCTCCCCCACCCCCATCAACTACCTCTTCATTTTAAGCTTATCTGATAAGGACCTTGGGATATTGGCCTCAGAATTCCAGGTTGTAGGTTCTATTCTCTGAAAGCTTTCATAGATAAGGACCATAAATCTTATCAAGGTAGTTCTGTGCCTTCAAGTCATATTGAACCCCACAATATTTTTGTAAGAGTAAGAATCAGGAGTCTCCCTCCCAATTTTACTTTTTTTAGGTTTATTGAGATATTATTTACATACAGTAAAATATACTCTCTTTAGTATATACCATTATATCAATTTTACAAATGTAAAATCATCACTCCAATCAAGACGGAGAAGAGTTCTGTTACCCCCCAAATCCATTCATCGTCCTTTGTATGATTTATGATACACACCTTTAATTAATCACAGTTTGACTTCAAATAGTGGGTTGACCAAAAAGTTCGTTTGGGTTTTTTCCATAACGTCTAAATTATCTGGCTTATCCTTGTTTTTAGTTTGGATGTGATAGTCTTTACAACTTCCTACATCTTAGGTGAAAGCCGTTAGACTCTCTCTTGACACTGTATCTAAGTACTAAATTGCTAGAGCTAGAAAATTTGCTTAGAAACAAAACCATGAAAGTTGAGATCCACATAGCTTTGGGATTTTTTCAGAATCTGTTGAGGTGTCACTTAATATCTGTAGGAGATGTGTTAGCCTATCAGTCATGAAGAATACGGAGAAGATGCAGGGTTACACCAAGTTCAGATATCATTAAATAAATATTTTGATTGCCAAGGAAGTTCCAACAAGATGAAGTACAGTAATAGCCTGAATAGTTTGTGAATGTATGTGACCAGACCAGGGAACTGGACTATGTGTTTCAGAATCCTCAAGAGTAACCTTTTTCGTGAGTTATGAAGCTCCTGCAGTAGACTGCAACAGCGGCTTAATTTGCCCTACTAAGTTAAAGGAAGCCACCTCAGTCCTAGTGCTCATAAAAATTCTGCTTATTAAGTAACCCCTATTAAGTGGGAAGAAATTGCCCTCCTGGAGATTTAAGATCCCTGGACCTCAGGAAGAGTTATAATTCAGTATAGCAATATTTAGAACTAAATCCATGTTGTTAATGCATATTTAAATGTAAAACTAAGTGCTTATTTGATATTTTATTTACTTGTATTATTTAAGACACTTCAGCTTGCTAGAGTTAAGGGGAGCCTTGTGATTCCAATTTAAAGTTGCTAGAAAATAATTGATCTGGATTTGTGAATTTAAGTAAAAACCTTATTAAGTTGAAATACATGGTTGAACATTTAATCACTGGTTCTCCATACTTATAAGTTTAATTTCATAGAACTAAAAGAATGACCTAAGTACTTGGGTAGTTTTATCACTCAGACTATTGAAGTACTTTAAAATGAAAGTGAATATATTAAATTTATAAATGAGATTTAATTGTTAATGGCATATAATTAATTAAGCTTCTAAATGGGAGCAAATGTAATCAATGGCCTCTTAAAAGTGTTGGAATTTGCTAATGTGTAAATATAACAGCAAGATTTGTAGCCAGAAATAAAAACTTTAAAGAAGTTTTTGCATGTACAACTTAAAAAACTTATATAGTAATTTTTAAATAAAATAAAACAGAATGATCTTTTCTGCACAGAAATAAATCTTGATAATAAGATACCCAAAATATTACATTCCCAGCTCTAGGAAGAAGGATACTACTAGTAACAATTAATTAACTACATCATGACTTTGGCAAAGCTGAATATGAGTGGATACAAGTTTTGTAATAATTGGTGATAAAAAGAAAATATTAAAGCAATACAAAATTGCTATTTTAAATGGTTGATATATTGTCTTATTTTCTGTCCCTAATGATTGAACAAATGTTAGCACCTAAATATTACACTGTGTTCAGTGAATTTAGGTGAACTGATTTTAGGTGCAGATCATTAGAAGAATATCCCTTCCATTCTTATTGATACCATCATATTTGTTATAAAGCCTATTTTTCTTCCTACCAAAGGTAATGTAACATTAAGTGTTTGTTCAAAACTTAGCGTAGTATTGTGCAAAGTACATGGGCTTTAGAGAAGGACTTGAACTTCAACCTTTCTTTGACCTACCCTTGATCAGTTGTAGGATCTTGGCAAGTTAGTTGACTTCTCTATACCTTAGTTTCTTCATTGCAAAATGTGATTATTACCCCTACTTCAGAAATGTGTTGGGATTAAATTAGATAGTATACAAAACATCTATTTAAGCACATTGCACAGTTGGTATTAACTAAATTGTTTCATTTGTTCCTGTTAATTTTATCACATTTTATATTTTTATTTGTTCTTATACTTGACTTATACTTACTAGGTATATACCCTGGTCAAATTCCTTAATATCTGGGTGTCTAAATTTCCTCAAAGACAAAATTGAGATTATAAGAATTGTGGTATAGATAAAATGAGTTACTACATATAAATAAATGGTTTAGTATGATGCCTGAATGTTGTAAGTATACTAATATTATCT
The DNA here is from genome assembly GCF_003031525.2 of Neophocaena asiaeorientalis asiaeorientalis. NCBI lineage: Eukaryota > Metazoa > Chordata > Mammalia > Artiodactyla > Phocoenidae > Neophocaena > Neophocaena asiaeorientalis. Next base: position 3,140,649 of record NW_020185322.1, read on the forward strand.
ACTGCTATTATTATATTTCTTATAGAATTTTATAGATTTTTAAAGTCTTCCTTATTCTTAAATACATTGCTTAACATATTGGTCTCCTTAGCATATTAGTCTCCAGGATAGATTCTGTAAGACATGATGTATTAGACAGTATGAGCTCTTATAATCAACCCCCAAATTTATTAGCAGCTTCTAAAAGTACAGGTTTAAATTTTGAAAATCAGCAGCAGGCTCTTTGCTACCACTTTTTTTAAAAACTCAGGCTGATGGAAACTCTACTATTTGAAACGTTATAAGTTTCCCTAGCAAGGGAAAGAAAATCTATAAATCTAAAAAGATTGTCTTATTTCTGCACTTTAGAAGTCCTATTCCATCGGCCAAAGCAAATTATATATCCACACCTAACTTCAAATGAGCAGGGTACTGTAAACCTACCATGGGCATAGAATATTTATGAACAACCTTGATGACTACTACACATTTTCTCAAGTAGAGCAAATATATTTTATGCCATATTCTGAATAAAAGATAAACTTACAAAATGTTGTACCATCATAAAGACATCACGACACTAAGCATGTTAGATTTTGTATGTCATTAGAATCTACATAAAATATCAAAAGATGAAATTTTAAAAAGATTATTATCAGTAGTAGTTTAATTGCAGATATGAAAAAGGGAAGAATAATCACCCCGTGGTTTAATCCATGAAATGGTAACCAACTTAATGATTTGTAGCATATCCTTGCTGGTTATAGACATATATATATATATATATATATATATATATATATGTTCCTGTATGTGCATGTGTGCATGTTTATGTGTGGATGTGCATGTATGTGTATAATTTTATAATAAATGGGATCATAATGTGTACAATCTGCTTTTTGTTCTACTTTAGTAATTAATATTGTGGAAAATAATTTTTTTCTTGTGAATAGGTACACTTTTCAATATCATATATATATTTTATGTCTCACATATAATTATTAAATACTTTATTGTACAGAACTCTGTAGTAAACATCTTGGTATATAAATATTTTCACATAGTCATAATTATTTTATTATTTAAAGTTAAAGACATAGAATTTCCAGATAAAAGGAAAATATATATTGAGCAAAAGGAAAATTTCTTATCACTCCCTAACCTTGACTCAGTTTCCTCTGTTCACTCCTGAGACTGACACTAGTAGGTTCTGAACTAAAGATAGAAATATGATTGTTAAATTTTGACTTCACAATATTCCTGTTTTAAGACCAATGATCAAATTTCCTACTTTGTTATACCTAAACAAAGGGACTCAGGGAAGGGATTGTGAAAACAGAGGCAAGAATTGTTCTGAGATGTTAATGTAGACTGTAACCCAGTGAAGGAGAAAGAATGATTCAGAGGTTAGTCCTTCCTTACCCTGCACCCAGGCCAGTGCTTAAGTCATGCACCATTCGGGCAAAAGGTGGCATCTGAGGAAAGGTTAAAATTGTGATCATTGTTTATTCTGATAGACTAACTAACTGCCTGGCAACATAACTTGTTTGTTCTTTTACAGTCTCATATCCAATGACTCAGTGAAGATACAAAGAATGCACGGTCCTGCAATCCCCACATGAAAGGGTGGCAGTTCTTCACATTTCTGCAAAGTCATGTCATGCATAAAGAAGGATGCCTTCTGCTTTAATGACTGAGTGTAAATACTGCAGCAAGAAACAATGTTTAGAATTAAAATGAACTTAGGGGTGTGGTGTGATGGTGTCACAGAATTACAGCTTGGTAGAGCTGTCTGAAAATTTTGGGTCAATTTTTTTTTTTTTAAGAAGATGTTGGGGGTAGGAGTTTATTAATTAATTAATTAATTTTTGGTGTGTTGGGTCTTCGTTTCTGTGAGAGGGCTATCTCTAGTTGTGGCAAGTGGGGGCCACTCTTCATCGCAGTGTGTGGGCCTCTCACTATCGCGGCCTCTACTGTTGCAGAGCATAGGCTCCAGACGCGCAGGCTCAGTAGCTGTGGCTCACGGGCCTAGTTGCTCCGCGGCATGTGGTATCCTCCCAGACCAGGGCTCGAACCCGTGTCCCCTGCATTAGCAGGCAGATTCTCAACCACTGGCGCCACCAGGGAAGCCCGGTCAATGTTTATATTGATGCTTAAAAGAAAACTTTGATAGTTATCTGGGAATGTAGAATAAATGAGGAAGTTAGGTTGGAAGGATGGGAGGGAATCCAGGCAATAATGGCATAAAAATGTCCAATTTTCTTTAAAACAATAACTATGAATAAATGTTCAAGTTTCACACAGATGACTGGATTTTTACTTAGCTCCCATGGCATAGATGAACTATGAGTCGAGTACATTCTTAATACTTATCACTGACTCTGTAGTCAAAACTGACATTTTCTTTCCTCTCAAGTCTAAAAGTGTATATAATTTCTTATGCTTGGTTATACATCTCCAGTTTCCCAGAGTTTTCTCAAAGGATGGAAAATACGTGAGTTTAAAGGGATATATGAAATTTCATAAGTTGTAGATGGTATAGGTGTGGGTGACAGTTTCTGCCAGAGCAAGTGGATTCATAGCATCAGGCTTGAAAATAAGCAGATTACATTTGACAGGAATGTGGAAGTGAAATATATACATATTTATAAACTACATTCATCTGTAAAGGAAAATAATTTAGTATTTCAATATAGTACATGAATCTAAAAAGGGAGGTATCAGAAAAGATGAGGAATTAAAATATGTTTGAAGGAGCATCAAAGGCCTCATCCTGGATTTCACATACTTCTGTTACGTGTGAAGGGACTTGAGGATTCTTGACCTAGTAACTTGTTCAAGTACTTCAGTTCTGACATGTCAAGATAACTCTGAATACATAATTTACAAGTGGTATAAGAAGACTTTACGTTGCTTTTCAGCTCCATGTTACAAAAAGGACGGTACACATCTGGTTTAAGAAGGTTGACTGAGAGCTCACTGTGTTTGCATTCCTTTGTCATTGTAACCAACCCCACTAGCATGGCAGAGACAGTGTCTATATGAGGATATAGTTAAAAGATGGATAAGAAAGAAGAAACAGCTATCCTGAAAAATTTCTGGAAAACAGAGGCACATTAGATTGTAGCGATGAAAAATGCAAAGAGATAGACACCATAGAAATGAAACCACAACTCAGAACAGACACAGGAAAAGCTTGAGGTGAAGCAGGAGGCATTCTCCTAAGAGGTGGAACTGTGGAGAGGCTATGAATCTGGAGACCTCGGGTATAAAAAGCAAACATGAGGAAAGAGGAGTGTGCTGGAAATCAGTGTTATTAATCAGTATACTCTAAATGAATGGCAGGACAGTTCAACCTCATCAACCCTTTGTCTCCATCCCTCAGCATGTAACCAAAGTGTTTACCTCCAGATTAAAACTGAATTATGGTTACCAAAAAAAAATCAAATTATCCTTCTGGGAAGAGTTTGAAATTTTACTTGGTTTGGTAGCACTCCACAGTAAGGTCTTCCTTGAGTTTTACATTGGAGGGTTTTGTGTGTTTGGGGGCAGAGGGGAAAGGATTGACATGCCTTCATATTTGCTCTCTGTTAACACAAAATAAATTAGATTCCATAGTCTTCACGACTTCTAATTAAAGAGAGCTCAAAATCAACAAGATGAGAGATCTGGCAGGGAAAAAAGAGAACTTTAGAGAACTTAGGTAAATCATACAAAGGACATATTATAAGCAATCTAACCCATCATTGTCAATTTGATTATGTACATCAGCACCACATCATCAAATGGAAGTAGTATGTACGCAGTCAGGTACTGAAAGGATAACTAAGTTTCATTAGCAAGTGGCTCAGATGCTCAGAGCCCCTTCTTATGCTATGTTCCCTCCTCTCAGTCTGCACCTTATACCCCCCAGGGAATCTTCCATGATCAGGTGACTGAGGAAGAAATAATATGGGCCTGGTTTACAGATGATTCTGCATGTAATGCTGGCACTATCTGAAAGTAAATGGCCACATGTTAGCCTCAGTCTGGTGTGACCACGAAGGAGAGTGTGGAGGGAAAATCATCCTAATCAGCTGAATTTCCAAAAGTACATTTTGAAATTCATTTTGTTCATTTTATCTCTCTTTTTGAGAGTAGAAGAAAAGTTGAAACATTTCTGTGTATCTTCCACAATGCTCTAAGCCTACTCATTTGGCATTTAAAATTATTTTTGTTCATTTATCAAAGGAAGATATTTTAATAAAGATTCAATCCATGGATATGCTTGTGTTCCAATCCTAACAAATTTTATGATAGTAACTGTCCATCTTACTGAGCCAAATTTTACTCTTGAAGCTTCTGAAAGTAAAGAAAAATAATACCAGCTCAGATAACCTGCATCTCCCTGTGTTTTATGGCCTTTTTCTGGGTGCCCATAGCTCTCTCTCTTGTAGGGTCACTGTGAGGCTAACTGCAAAAATGTGCTTTAGAATTCCGTGAACACCTTGGGCGAGGGCAAAGGAGATGGTCATTACTTCAAGGTATTACTGATATTAAAACTCATATATCTTGTGCCATGCTAGAGGATAGTACCTAAAAATACAGTTGATAGCATCATCTTAGCAGCAATTAAATCCTAAAAAGCACAACGTGAGCATTTTCATTTTAAACCCAATTGTATTTGCCTTCGTCAGTCTCCCTCAGTTCCACACATGAATGGCCTGCTCTGTTATTATACACCATAGGGATGTTCTGGTCCCAGAGCAGAGACCCTGTTGGTGTACTGTAGAGAACAGATCAAGCATTAATGCATGACTGTGGATCAGCTTTGCAGGAATACTGAATTCCATAAATGGAAGAACATTTTGAAAAAAGCAGTGCAAGAAATCACCAGTGGCTGAAGGCAACAACCAATTACGAAGAAACTGGTAGTTTTCCTATACCGCAGGTTGTTTTCCTTTATGCGTTTTGTAAGATGTTACATGACGTATGGTCATGTGCACCTCAGGCATTTTTAACTTGGAGAGAAACATGACGGCTGCTCAAAATAAAGGAATCTTTCACATCTTTCCAGTCCCCTGGGCTGCAGCCATGTACTATGTAGAACAGAATTCTGGTTCCTCATGTGCCTGTTGTTTACTTAGATATGGGCTTATCTTAGGCACTGCTGGTATTGATTTTCTATGTACAGGAACTCCTCATGTTTAGGAGAGTCATAAATACTTCAGTAACATGTATCTCCTATCATCTGCTTCCATTTCAAATAACTACTCATCAAAGGTGGAACTCTTGCTGGAGTTGCTCAGTTCTTGATCTCCCAATTTCTTTTCTAAAATATTCTATTTTGTGTGCTATCAAAGGGGAGTACATAATCAGATTCTTTAGTTAAGGATTTTAGGATAAAGTATAGCTCACTATACCTTTTTAATATTTTCTTCCAGATCAGTAACAAGTAGAGACATAAATAAAAGCACCATTACTCATGAGTAATGACATGTTTCCCTCTTACAAACTCAATAAAGGAAAATTGATCAGCATTAATCATCATTTAGAGTGTTAGTTTTTACTTTTTGACAGACGTTACTTCATAATTACTTTAAATAGTGAATATTGACAGTGCAGAATATGAAAAGATAATTTATAAAATGTTATCAGGATAAAGTTGGAGTGTGCAGCGTTCTCTCTTTCCTGAAGCCCATCATCCATTCTGAACTATTTTTTGGACTGACACAAATCATCTCTGCATAAACCAATGAGAATAGGAGCCACATTCATGCCAATAAAGAAAAAAAAGTAAAAGTAAAAGTAAGAAAATCCCCTTCACCCTGAAGCATGCAAATGGCCCCAGCCTTAGCTCCCTAGACTATCTTTATAAACTTGAGTCCCAGGATATTCTTCCCTAATCTTCCTAAGGTCTTTATTTTGTTCTGGTTCTGTCAGACTTCCTAGTCATTTGAATAAAACTGTTATCTGCTTCCTTCTGATGATTTTCCATAATAAATTAATTTTCTCATGTGACATTAATGTATTATTATACTTCTCTAAAATATAGATTTCCTGTTTTTCAAAAAGATTAAGCTCCTTTACTATTTTGAATACATCTACTGTATTTTCCACAATTTTCTGGGTACAGATGTATTCAGAGAAAACAACTGATGTTTTTATATCTGATTATATCAAGTATATGTAAAGCAAAACATACACTTGTGCTGATTTGTTATGCATCCCTCTTAGTGAGATAGATTTGCTTTTTCAAATATATCTTGTATTAACAAACCAAGACTTGATGTCACAAAAATCTGTACAAATAAAAGGCCAGGAATAACAATAGTGCATATTTCTGGTCACCAATCTAATGACTATAAGCTTCTCATTAAAATTATTTTTACTAGTTTTGTATATTTCCTTTATGTCCTTGAGAATACTGCATTTTTTCTAGAAGTTTTCTATGTGACTTATCTACTTATAATTTTTATTAATCACAGATTTTAACCTTTCTAACTCATATTTTATTGTATTTGACTCAATAATTGGCAGTATATAGGCTTTCATTTTTTAGGTTTGAGACAAAATTAGGACAATAGCATTTGCTTGTATTTTATTCCCATTTAGAAGTCCTTAAGTGTTTTCTGTTTCTGCATATCGATATTGTATAAGCTTTGAAGAATAAAAGCTGTGCCTATGTAGTTGTATATATGTCAGATTTTTATTTTCTTTTCCTATGTTCTCCTCCTTTAGCTTAAAAAAAAAAAAATCCAACAAACAAAAAAGTCCCCAATGTCTCATTACATAAACATTTTGCTAGTCAGTGCTTCCTGTTGAAAATGAGACTCAATTAAAACAATTTCTTGTTATCCACAATCAAAAAGATTAATAGCATTTACTCTGTGCACTCCAGATAACCAACTTAACTCTACAGTTTTGTTCAACTAGTTCCAATCTATAAATTACTATGAACTTGAGAATTTTTCTCAAAGGGTCAATTTCTTAACCATGTATGCTAAAACTTTAGGGTGTTTTCTGCTACAGTATAACAGAATTGCCAAGCCCTTACTGATCTCTCCAGCAAATCTAATGCTACCTCTTAACTTGACCTGTACACTCTGACACTACCTACCTGTCGTAATACCATGGTGTTTTATGGTGTAACGTTTTAGGTAATCCTGTATTCTCATCAAGATGTTTAGTCTCGAGTACTGTGCATCCTCTTCAGAATCAGACGTTTCTGCTTATCACTTAGAATATAAGTTAGATACAGCCTCACTTCTGTGGTCCTATAACGTTGTTTGTTTACCTAATAGGAGAAAATATGTTGCACTGAAATTATCTGCTTCTGTAACTGTCTCTACTTCTTGAATATCAGCTCTTCAGTAATAGGGACTGGATTTATTAAACGCTGTACTGCTAGCACTTAGCAGCTAAATAGTTGTTCAATATACATTTGCTGAATTAAATTATATATGTTAACCTTGCCTTCAGACAGAGTAAAACTTAAATAAAGCATCACTTAGAAGAGTATGGAATAGTTCAGAATGTGCAGCCATTCAGGGTGATAATATGTCCCAATAGTTCTCAAGATTATTTGAAGGAAGAAGCACCTGGAACTCATAATTCTTTTTGAGAAACATTATACAAATAATTGCATCTGCCTTTCAATTTATTCCTGATTAAACTACACATTGTTTATGCACTGTGATCTCTAAAGGGGAAATAAACAAGGTGAGCCTTTGAGACCAATGATTGCCCTAATTTTCTGCCCAGAGAGAGGTCCTAGGCTATATGTAGAGCCTGACAGTTGCCTGGATTGAGCAAATAAAGTGGACAGTCTGGAGAGGCATAGGGAGTTAGAGTTATAGGGTAGAATAACAGAGAGGAGAGAGATGCAGAGAGAGAGAGAGGGAGAGAAAGAGAGAGAGGGAGAGAAAGAAAGAGAGTGCTCCAGAGATCTGAAGAGCTTACCATTCCAGACTTCAGCTGAGTGCTAATCTACTCAAACATATGAAGACACTTTTGGAGGCCAAGAAAAGAAGCATCAGAAAAAGAGAATCATTACTGGGGTCCACATAGGGCCAGGAATAGTTCACATTCCCATAAATCAGCATGGAAAATGTTTTAATTCGAGGGGAATCACTTAGAGAAGTCAGAAGCGAATTGCTTCAGTAATAGAATAAGATTAAACATGTAACTGCTGTCTTTGAAAGAGAAAAGAGAAGGGATAGGAAAAAACATTTGAATAAATAATGGCCAATAATTTTCTAAATTTGATGTAAACTTATAAACCCGCATTTTCAAGAAGCTCAATGAACCAGAGGCACAAGGAGCATAAAGAAATCTGACCAAGAACCATCATATCCAGTTGCTTATAGCAAGTTGTCTTAGTCTGCTCAGGGTACTGTAATAAACTACCACAGACTAAGTTGTTTAAACAAGAGACATTTCTCCCAGTTTTGGAGTCTGGAAGTCCAAGTTCAAGGAGCCTTTTTGGGAGGCCCTCTTTCTGGCCTGCAGAAGGCTGCCGGCTCACTGTGTCCTCAGATGGTGGAGAGAGAGAGAGCTCTGATCTCTCTTTTTCTTCTTTAAGGACACTAATCCCATTATGGGAGCCTCAACCTCATGATTTCGTCTAAACCTAGTCACCTCACAAAGGCGACACCTCTAAGTATCATCACACTGGAGGGTTAAGGATTCAACATGATGGATTATGGGGAGACACAAACATTCATCTCATGACACAGTTGATCAAGTGAAAGTTTCAAAGGCAGCCAGAGAGAAAATAAACATAATACACAAAGGGAAAAACATAAAAATGACCAGAGACACAGAAGCTACATCTTTTAAAGAACTGAAAGAAAAAAAAAAAAACTGCCAACTTAATATTCTATACTCAACGAAAACATCCTTCAATAACAAAGGCAAAAGAGGGATCTTTTTTCAGACATGCAAAATCTAAAAGAAGTTAGCGCCAGCAAACCCACATCAAAAGAAATGTTAAAGGAATTCCTGTGAGTGGAAGGAAATTGACACCAGATGGAAATCTACACAAAAAGGGAATTGCACAAGAAATGGTAACTATGTGGGTAAATATGAAAAAAAAATATATTGTCTTAAAAGCTCCTTTAAAATTATTGATTTTTAATATACATTAACAGTATACTATGTGGCTTATAAAATATGTAGAAGTAAATTTTATGATAATATCACAAAGCTCAGGAGGGGAACAAGGACATGTGATTTTGCGAGGTTCTTGTGTGTGAAGTGGTGTAATATTACTCAAATTGTGATAAAAATGTATACCGTAACCCCAAAAGTAGCCACTAAAAACAGGCAACAACATGTTGTATCTATGAAGTCAAGAAAGAAAATGAAATGGAATCATGACAAATACTCAGTTCAAAAGTAGAAGGAGGGCTTCCCTGGTGGCACAGTGGTTGAGAGTCTGCCTGCCGACGCAGGGCACACGGGTTCGTGCCCCGGTCCGGGAAGATCCCACATGCCGTGGAGCGGCTGGGCCCGTGAGCCATGGCCGCTGAGCCTGCGCGTCCGGAGCCACGGGATGGGAAAAAAAAAAAAAAAAAAAAAAAAAAAGTAGAAGGAAAAAATGGGAAAGAAAACAAACAACAGATGGGACAAATAAAAACAAAGAGCAAGATGATAGGTTTAAACGCAGCCTTATTGCTTGTAAATAGTGTAGACGTTTGGTTACAACAGATTTTCAGATGGATAAAAATTGAGATTCAATTATTTGCTGCTATAAGAAACCTACTTTTATTATGAACAGAAACATAAGGCAGGAGGTCAAGTTGGCCTTTTCTCTAGGAGTGAACAGATGTAGAAGGATATACCATATAATCACAAGAAATGTGGAGTCAGTATATCGATATCAGACGAAGTAAATTTCAGAGACGATCATGTTCTGAACACATATACCTCAAATAACAAAGCCTCAGAACACAGAAAGTAAAAGCTACTTGAAGTGCAAGAACAACTAGACAAATCTACAATTGTGGTTGACGATTTCAACATCTCTCCTTCAGGAATTAATAGAACAAGTAGACAGAAAATCAGTAGGTAAATAGAACACTTGAACAACACTATCAGCCAACTTGACCTAAATAACATTTTGAACACTCTTCTTAAAACAGCACAATATATGTTTTTTCTAAGTATACCCAGATGTTTTTAACAGACATATTCTGTGACATATAACATGACTTAACAAATTCAAAATAATTTAAATCTTACAAAGTAGTTTCTTTTATAATGGAATTAAATTGAAAATCATTAACAGAAATATCTGGAAAATCTTCAAATATTTGAAACTAAGTACCATATTTCTAAATAATTCCTAGGTGAAAGAAGAAGAAATCAAAAGGGAAATGAGGGAAATTGGGAAAACGGGAAATTGATCAAACTGAATCAAATAAAGTACAACTTATCAAAATGTGTGGATTGCAGTTAAGCAGTAAATTTGCAGCACTAAACTGCTCATATTAGAAAAGAATAGACTTGAATTAATGATTCAAGATTCTAGTTTCTAGTTAAGAAACTAGAAAGAAAGAGGAGCAAATTAAAAAATAGAGAAAGGGAAATAATATTCATAAAAGCATAAATAAAATTGAAAGTAGAAATCAGTGAAACCAGAAGCTGGTTCTTTGAGATCAGTGTAATTGACCAGGCTTCAGTAAGACTAATCAAGAAAAAAGAAAAGACATGAAGTACCAAGTGACAGCACTACAGATTTTACAAATATTGAAAAGATAAGTAAATATTATGTCCAACTTTGTGCCACTAAGTTCAAACAACTTACATGACATGGTCAGATTGCTTGAAAGACACAAAGTACCAAAGCTCACTTAGGAAGAGACAACCTGGGTGGTCTGTATCTATTAAATAAAATGAATTCATAGTTAAATACCTTCCACAAAGAAAACTCCAGATACACATGGCTACAATGTTTAATTCTACCAAACATTCAAGGAGGAAATAGTAGCAAGTCTACATACACTTTTAAAACATTGAGGAGAAATTTCTTCCTAAGACTCTTTCTATAAGACCAGCCTTACTCTGATACCAAAAAACAGACAAGGATGCTTATAAGACAACTTAAAAAAAAAAAAAATTCTTGGGAAGAAGAGCCATATTTTGTGTTTTACATATGTATCTTGCTTGCTAACAAATGAGCAGGAACAGGCCCAAAAGAATAAAAGAAATCCAGACAGAAATCTGTGACCAAAGAAAAATTCTAATTTATTAAGTTAAATCTTCTCTGAAAATTGGGAAGAGACTTCCAGACTGTTCTTTGCAAATGAGCTTATTTTAAAGATAATTGTTCTAACCAAATATTTATCTGATTCATTTTCAAAAAAGAAAGAAGAGAAATTCCAGATGAATTATAATATTACTAGAGAAGATGCCCAAGCTTCTAGGGAACCAGATTTTTTCAGAGTTGTGAAGAAAAAAAGTTTTATTTCATGGTTTAGATCTCTGGAATAGTGTGTTTAAAAAGAGAACAATAATTTAAAAAGAATATATTCTGATTATAAAAGCCACAAACAAATACTGTAAAGCATGAGTGATACGTGGAGAAATTAATGTGACACTAATGAGATTAAACTTTAAAAAGGCATTAAGGATTAAACTACTAAAAAATAATAAAAGTGGTAGCAAAAATGAGTAAAACAAAAGTGCTGGTAAGCCATACGAAAAGGATGATATACCTAAAGGCAAATTGACTTGAAACTTACTAAAAATCTGAAAGAAAGTAGAAATGGCTTTATTAAGTTCAGGTGCAGAGGATGAGTAAAATTGAGGAAGTGATAGACTTTCCACTCATGGGGGTAGAGGGTAAAGTTAAGGAATAACAAATACATTCATACTTAGCCTCCTCATCACTCCTAGAGAAAAGGCCAACTTGACCTCCTGCCTTATGTTTTAGCTGTATCTCCTGCCCTGTCCTTTCCCAGGAGGCTTCTAGCTTCACTGACCTTTCTATTCCCTGAATGGAGGGTACCACCTCCCAGCTCAGGCCCTCAGCAAAGGACATTCCCTTGACCTACACTGCCCTCATTTCCTAGTCACTTCTTATACCTCCTTCCTCTCCCAACCTAAAAGTTCTCTACGAGAACTGCTTACCACTGATACATAATCTTGTTTAATTGTGACTTTCTTTTATAGCACTTATGGTGCTATGTTTTATAGCACTATGTTTGTAATGATACATTTTTCTAGGTATTTGATTCATGTCTGCCTCCCCTACTAAACTGTAAACTCCTTGGATGCAAGATTGTATCTCACTCTTGAGCTTAGCACGTGGCACAACATAGGAATTTAAAAATATATATTTGAGACATTAATCAACAACAAAGAAGGAAGAATCAAACTCAAAACATAATCATCAAAGTGGAATAAATAAAAGCACAAAAATGAAACATTAAAGCCCAACGTAGACTGAGGCAGTAAGAGCACATCTAGAATTCTGGTCCTCTTGCTTGAATGCCATCCTGAGCTATTGAAGTTCTCAGAGAGGCAGTGTGGTGAAGTGAAAAGATGTCTTCTTCCCTGCACATAACTGGTGCCTTATGACCTGATTCTCTTTTGTCTGCTGCATGCTACTGTTACTCACTCTTTCCTTTTGCAATGTCCTTTTCCTTCACTTTCACACAGCTCAGACATGGCTTGCAGACACTCAATATAAGATAACATCATGAGTAAATAAATTGGTGAATGGCAGTGGTAGAAGTTCTCATCATGGCCATGAGTGCTACACAGTCTAAGAAAGTTTTAAGTAATGGTGCCATCAGGATCTATAGCACTCCAGGAATCTAAAGCAACTCAAGACTTCCACTGACATCGTTTACTTTCCTTAATGACTTCCCCGCTGGCAATGACATTTAGCCATAGGGGTGGGTGAAACTACTAGCTTAGAAAACATCTAGCTAGTTATAATATGAGATAAAAGTCCCTGTAACCAAGTCATTCTGTTAGTCACAGGGCACACAGATAATGTAACCTTGCTGCTTGAATGTTCTCTAAAGTTTATTCTCTAGTTTGTTTAAATTGGGGAAAAATATAAACAGTTCTTTTTCGTTACCTTTCTGATGTAATTTTATTAGCTAATAAGCATTGTGACCCAGGAAATCATAGTTATAACAGTCAGATCATAGATTATATCTTTATACATAATTTTAATTTATTTTCAGCTTTATTATATAAATTTGTTAAAAAGAAAAGTGGACTTCATTTCCTATTTATATTCTAGAGTCAATACTGCTTTGGGGGAGAATTTACAATTATAGGTTCATAGAAACAATATAATATGAAGAAGTGATAAATTTTTTATTTACCATATTATGCATCTCAGAAAGTGTGTGGGCTTCTTTTATACACATGTCCACTTTCATTTAACCATTTCTTCCTTGTTACTAGAAAGCCCACATTTCAAATGTTGCTCTTGGTTAAATAATGGGTCTTGTTAAACATAGCAACTGATACAAAGACCCCATGAAATATTTACATTTCACAGGTGAATGAAATCACCTTTCTTCTGGCTTTTATGTTAGCT
>NW_020185322.1:3154311-3207813 GCF_003031525.2 Neophocaena asiaeorientalis asiaeorientalis
AAAATACTTTATATTACCTGCCTTTTCCACACTATATATTAGGTAGGAACCCAGAGTAAAGTCTTCATGGAACCACCAACAACTCAAGTGGACATAGACCACAGTGACTTATATAAAAGTAGCTTGTGCACAGATGAATTGCTTTTGAACACAGAAGACTGATTTAATTCCCGGGAAGTCAGGATGGGGATTGTATCTGTGATAATAATGGTGCAAGGCAGACAGAAGCTATTTTTAAAGAACTGCCTGGAGGCCAGAGGGTTTCTCCCAATGGGAGACGAGAAATCAGCATTTCTATCTTCACTTCTGAGAGTGGAGGTCTGACTTTCCCAGCCTGCAAATCGCAGAAGCTGAACCTGTATGGATTAGTAAAACATGCTGCAGAGAATAAGAGGAAAAATGCAGCCACACTATTCTGCATAGTGCCTCATCTGTAAATCTGTGATTAATATCTGAGCAGCTTCATGTGGCAAAAAGAAAACTCAATACATAGAAAGTCAGAGCTTGTAACTCATCATCCTCAGTCCATTGCACTGTTACCAGTTATTGCCTCTGAACAATGCATGCCCGTAACAACTATCCAAGTCATACATAATGCATACTAGATTGGAAAACCCATGCCCACACTAGTCATATTAAATCCACAACTCAAAATGTAAACCCTTTGCTTATTGACATCTCTCTATGTTTAGCATCAGATTCTAATTTTATTCATTTATTTGCAAATGTGGGCTTATCTCTTGGTTGATATTCTTCAAAAGTAAAGATTATATCTCCAAGCAACAAGAACAAACCAAAACAAAAGAAAACAACAAAAAAACACTTCAGCCTGAACTAAATGGCTCTTCTTCCAAGTAAGTTTAATTTGAAGTAATCGAATTACTCTATAAATGATCTTTCTCCTTCTCAAAGCTCACATCAAATAGCCAGAAACATCTGTGAACGGAGAGGAGGCTAGTCAGGGATCTAGGGAGAATTTTATAAACACAGTACAACATTCAGCCTCTGCATCTAAAAGGCTCAGGGAACTGTTCCTGCAGTAAAGGAAAACTGTATCCTTTATTCAGTGCCATTCTTCCCACTTTTTACTGGAGAAATCACTGCTTTTAAAATGCTTAATCTCAGAGAAAAGGAAGTTGAGATAGAGATATTTAAGCTAGCATAAGAGTTAAAAGCAAAGATTGATAATGCTTGTCAGAAAAATGAGACATTTAAAAGTCAGGCTTTAAACAGGGTTACTTTGTGCATGATTCTGTTGTTCCGGGGGGGTAGGGTATAGTAGGATAAGAAATATCGCACCCTCCTTCTAAATCTTCTGCTGTTCAGTTTTCTATGCTCTGTTTTCACTCTTTTTAATAATTAAAAAGAGCTTTTGCTTTGTTTAAACTAGAGCATGTAATAGTACTTACTGAGTACTTACATTTTCAACTTTAAAACACAGTCTAAACAAACACACATCAAACCTGTAATTCTTTGCTTCAAAAATCATATTATCTACTAGTTGCTGTCCTGTTTTGCTCATCATTCCCTTTACAGATAAACTTCTGGAAAGAATGTTTCCATTCATTTTCTCCAGTGACTTGCTTCCTAGTCATCCTTCAATCTACTACAATTGAGCTTCTGTGTCCCAAACTCAAATCCAATGATCAGTTTGCCAAATACAATTGATAATTTTAGATCCCATTTTATAAAAATTCACACAAGTACTACATAATTCAGGAATATTCTCCCCTTTTACTCCTCTTACCACCTCTGAGTTAAGCACTGTTGATCATTTAGTGTCTGTCTTCCTGTTCCCCTGCCTATGCATTTATATGTGTATGTATATAATGCAGGCTGATTAAACCGCTTTCCAGTCTTTGCCTTCTAATCCTTTAATAGATCCTGCAGCTCTTTCTTTATCAGCACTGCAGTGTATGTGGCTCTACAGTGTAGGTGGGGCTACATCATCCTTTCTAATGGCTGTGGTATGGGTGCAGCATGAGGTATGTAACTTCTCTGTTGCCAATGAACATTTAAGTTGTCAAACACTTTTTGATGTTTCAGTGAACATTTTTGAATATCACTCACCAACATTTTGGTGAGTCATAGGTAATGCACTTAATAAAATTACAGATACTGCCAAGTCCTACCAAAATCTTTCAACAACTTCTCTCACCACCAACAAATAAAATGCATACCCATATTCCTGCTTGTGAAACACACTTCTCTGTTATTGACTATCTCATGGTGAAAAAGATCATCTTCCACTGATTATTAGTGAGGGTAATCATCCTTTCCTATATATACTCACTGTATGCCACCATTGCTTTCTCCTTTATAATCTTTTCAAAAATCTTTATGGCATGGTTTGCCAATCAAATTGAGGTTAATATTGGAGATTTTTAACTTGAAAGACCTTAACCATTTATGTTTTACATATTGCAAATATTTCTTACATGTGCTATTTAATTTTGAACATTTTAATGTTATATTGTATAATGCATGAGTTTTTGATGTTATATAGTCATGTCTGCCAATCTTTCCCTTTATTTGGACTGTATGACTTGCTTTTGAAGATCATCAAATGCTACTTTATAGTTTATTCTATTACTCTTCTAGTTCTTTAATCCATCAGGAAATTTCCTCTTTCTCTCCCTCTCCATATATATTTCTAAAACATTTATTGAATTGTTTATAATTGTTGAGTGATTTTAATATTATGTGTATTATAAAAATAGCACATTTCATAGGTCTGTTTATGAGTTCTCCATTTAAAAAAATTTTTTTAAAGATTGATTGATTGATTGATAGATTTCTGGCTGTGTTGGGTCTTCGTTGCTGTGTGCTGGCTTTCTCTAGTTGCGGTGAGCGGGGGCAATTCTTTGTTGTGGTGCATGGGCTTCTCATTGTGGTGGCTTCTCTTGTTGCGGAACACAGGCTCTGGGCGTGCAGGCTTCAGTAATTGTGGCATGCGGGCTCAGCAGTTGTGGCTCATGGGCCCTAGAGCACAGGATCAGTAGTTGTGGCACACAGGCTTAGTTGCTCTGCAGCATGTGGGATCTTCCCGGACCAGGGCTCAAACTCGTGTTCCCTGCATTGGCAGGCATACTCTTAACCACTGTGCCACCACGGAAGTCCCGAAGAGCTCTCCATTTTTTGTGCTGGTTACTTGTTTATGTCTGCATGAATAACTCATTATTTCAATTTTTGCATTTTAATAATTCATTTTTATAATTAATAGGGTATGTCCATCCAAAGTATTATTTTTCAATATTTATTGATTTTTTTAGTGCTTTTATCTTCAACTTAGTCTTACACCACTCACAAAAATCAATGTGAAATGGATTAAAGACTTAAATAAGACCTGAGTCTGTTAAGCTCCTAGAAGACAACATAGGAAAATGCTTCTTGACATTGGCCTCGGCAATAATTTTTTGGATATAGCACCAAAAGAACAAGCAACAAAAGAAAACAATTATAAGTGAGGCTATATCAAATTAAAACAATTTTGCACAGCAAAAGAAATAATTAACAACATGAAAAAGCAGCCTATGAAATGGGAGAAAATATTTGCAAACCATCTATCTGGTAGGAGTTGATATCCAAAATATATAAAGTACTTATACAACTCAATACCAAAAAAAATCTGATTTAAAAATGGGCAGAGAAATGAAATGGACATTTTCCAAAGAAGACATAAAAATGGGCAACAGGTACATGGAAGGGTGTTCAACATCACTAACGTCAGGGAAATGCAAATCAAAACCACAAAGAAATATCACCTCATACTTGTTAGAATGACTGTCATCAAAAAAACAAGAGGTACCAAGTGTTGGTGAGGATGCGGAAAAAAGAGAACCCCTGTGCAATATTGATGGGAATGTAAAGTATTCCAGCCACTGTGAAAAACAGTATGGAGATTCTTCAAAAAATTAAAAATAGGACTACCACATGATTCAACAATCCCATTTCTGGTAATGTATCCAAAGGAAATGAAAACAGGATCTCAATAAGATATTTGCACCCCTATGATATTTAGGGGTGCAAGATATTTAGCACTATTCACAATAGCCAAGATATGGAAACAACCTAAGTGTCCATCAACAGATAAATGGATAAAAAAGGTGTGGTATATATATGCTATGGAATGTTATTCAGCCATGAACAAGCAGGAAATTCTGTCACTTGCAATAACATAGTTGGACCTTGGGGGCATTTATGTTAATAATGTTAATATGTTAAATACGTCAGACGGGGAAGACAAATAGTGCATGATCTCACATATATATGAATCTAAAAAAGCCAAACTCATAGAAACAGAGAGTAGAATGGCTATTACAAGGGCCTGAGTTGGGGCGTCTGGGGGGAATTGGGAGATGTTGGTAAGAGGGTACAAACTCCCAGTTATAAGAGGAATAATTCTAATTGATCTAATAGATCTAATGTACAGCATGATGCTTATAGTTAATAATAGTTTACTAAATACTTGGAAGTTTCTAAGAGAGTAAATCTTAAATGTTCTCACCACAAAAAAGTGGTAATTATCCGACATAATGGAAGTGTTAGCTAAGGTTAGGTTGGTGATCATTTTGCAATATATAAGTGTACCAAATCAATACCTTGTACACCTTAAACTTCTACAACATTATATGTCAGTTATATCTCAATAAAGCTGGAAAAAAAGAAAAAAAAACAATACTGCCCCCCCACCGCCGCCCAAAAAAACCCGTAAGTCCAGCTTCCTGTGGATTTCTTCTCTCGGTCTGGAAGAATGTATATTTACTAACTGGATCTGAGATGTTGCTCAAGATACAAGCTGTGTTTTTGTTCCCAAACTATATCCTCAGTTCAACTTATCAACAAGGAATGCCAATTAGATGCTCAAAACTCACTGGGAGTGGAGAGTACATTAGATCCATAGAATAAACTGAAAAAAGAGTCAATGCAAGAAATAAATTAAGGATAAATATACATCTATGAAGTACAGAATAAAAATTTATGTACTTGCATTTATACAGAATGTTCTTTTGCATATTTTTTAAGTATAGCATTTATCTTACTGTATATCATTTTATTTACTTCATTTTAATTAGTTTATCCATCTCATATTTGTCAAAGGAATAGAATACTTCTACCTGGTCTGGGAAGGTTCTGGAAATTTGAAGTAGCTCCTCCTGTCTATTCACTATTTTTGTTTACTGATCCCCTCCCCACACTGCCCCCTTCCCCTCTGATCCAGTTTCTATACTTGTTGCCTTTTAGGATGGCCTTAACTTCCATTTCAGCAATGCTTGTGACAACCTCATTTAAAGATATTTATTTTCCATTCTCTTCCTTATGTTTTGATAGAAATGTACACTTCTCTAGGTGATGGGGGATCCCCACACCAGACCCATGAAGCTTCTAGTGCTACTGATTAAGGTGCCAAATCAAATGTGTGCTAGCCAAAAGACTCATGGTCTTCTAAGCGGAGTTTGCTATTGCATGCTTTTAGAGCTCTGAGATGAACTTGGTGAAGAAGCAAGATTTCTGTGGATCTGAGGGCTATCCTTGGCTTGGAAAATATGGTCAGATAATTACTGGAATAAATTTAAAGGAAGCTGTGACATTTCCTGCAGAAAGAGTTGCTCTGTCAGCTTCTACACTCATAATATTACTGGCTACCAGATTAGGGCTTAAAGGCTTATACAATCCTTTGATTTTGGAAGTTTTCCCTGAATACTGCTTAGCTCTTTCCCATATCTGCATTTACTAGCAGTAAATAGTTCATGGTCTTCTACTGCAGTTTCTTGCCTAGCTTGCCTGAATCCACACCAAATAACTGTGGCCAGATTTTCTAAAAGGATAAGGAAGGCTTCTAGAAGGATTTCTCAGGTGAAAACATTTAAAAGTCAACAGATTCTATAAACAGGAATGTCAGTTCCTCTGACACCCCAGGGGGTTCACACCTCTGAAGAAATTTGTAAATGTGAACCAGAAGCCCAAAAGAGCATACAATGCAATGACAAAAACTCTCACTATACCCCCGAAACCTGAATGATGAAGTCAAAGTTATGTGCTCTGATACACACACGAAGCAAGTGGTATTGCCAAGTAGAGAATGAGAGAAAAATATTCTGTGGTTTCATTACCTTATTTTTCTCATGATCCCCTACCCTGAGGGTTTTATCGAAAAAGTAGGATTGTGTTAAGAAAGGATGGGGATGGTGATAAAAATTAGAACCTTAATGGCTACAATATTGGCTTTTGAATGATGTCTTTCTCTCTACCCTTCCAATTCCACTTAAAAAGAGGTCCAGGAAGTGAGTGATCTCTGGCTCTGAGAAAAAATTAGTCAGACTTAGCTACTTTCTCCTCACACTGTGAACTAATTCTGCAGAATTAGATGACAGAACAAGCTTAGCACTGACAGTGTACAGGCATCCTGAACTATTCAAGTTGAGGACCAAACAGACAAGTCCCAAAAGGCATTATTTCTTTCATCAACAATGGGATTTATCACAATGTTGAAATAAAATGTTGAAAATGTTATTTCTTAAGAAGTCTTTGTCAATCTGACTTCTCTCTGCACAAGACTGCAAAATTTCTGTACAGAAGTGACTATTAATAGACCAAACAAAACTTGTTTTTAAAAAAAATTCTCCTTTAGTTTAACCTGGTTTTTTTTTGTTGTTGTTGTTTACATCTTTATTGGAGTATAACTGCTTTACAATGGTGTTAGTTTCTGCTTTATAACAAAGTGAATCAGCTATACATGTACATATATCCCCATATCTCCTCCCTCTTGCATCTCCCTCCCACCCTCCCTATCCCACGCCTCTAGGTGGTCACAAAGCACCAAGCTGATCTCCCTGTGCTATGCAGCTGCTTCCCACTAGCTATCTGTTTTACATTTGGTAGTGTATATATGTCCATGCCACTCTCTCACTTCGCAGCTTACCCCTCCCCGTCCCCATGTCCTCAAGTGCATTCTCTGGTAGGTCTGCGTCTTTATTCCCGTCCTGCCCCGAGGTTCTTCATAACCATTTTTTTTTTTAGATTCCATACATATGTGTTAGCATACAGTATTTGTTTTTCTCTTTCTGATTTACTTCACTCTGTATGACAGTCTCTAGGTCCATCCACCTCACTACAAATAACTCAATTTTGTTTCTTTTTATGGCTGAGTAGTATTCCATTGTATATATGTGCCACATCTTCTTTACCCATTCATCTGTCGAGGGACAATTAAACACAATTTTGTTCCTTGCCTACAAGGATTGATGAAATAAGCCAACAATTTCCTTCCACAGAAATCTTAGAAAAGTCTTCGATGGTGTTTAGCTTTCTAGTATGCCACTAATTAAGACTAACTCTTTGGGAATTCTTTGGAAAAAAAGTAATCTTATAGAGATACTACTACATGTAAGGATTTGTTTATTTAGGTCTTAAATCTCTGTAAAACATCAGTCTTGGAAAATGTCAGTGTGTCAATCATCTTCCTAAAATGATACCATCCTCCTTTATTAGATCATGTCTAGGAGGCAATGAAAATTTATATCTTAGGTGACATTCAGAAAAAAAGTCTGGAAAACTAGGAGAAAAAAAAAAATCCAAGAGCCATTTAAAGCAATGGTGTGTGACCTTAATAATCACATATCAGTTTTGTAACTGCATGAATATGTATTGGTCCTAAACTTTTGGTTTAGTTACTAAAATCACTGAAATTAGATTAGGAGTAGCTATTATATCATATTCCTCTATTAATTAGTATAGCTCATTTTTATCCACTGGACAATCAATAATTAGTTGTGGAAAGCTGAAAGAAAAAAAAATAATATGGGAAATCAAACAATGTTCATGTAGTCAGCAGGATATTAATGATCAAAGTGACCAGATCTTTGCTTTTAGGGGTCTGATTTAACAGAATTAGTGATGAGGTCCTCTCAGATGAAGCTGGCAATAATGATGGATGGATGTAGTAATGAGAGTGAGTGAAGAGTTCCCTCTAAGATGTGCAATAGTGGAATTAAGTCATCTAAATCTAAGGTGGATCATAGCTCTCCCACTCATAACCTTATACTGATGTTCCTAACCTTGAAGTCAGAGACCAGATATATAACAGGAAATCCTTTCCTCCACCAAGGTGCTCTTCCTTAGCTTACCTACTTTTTTTTTTTTGGATCAAATCATACAGGGATAGTACTCCTGTATAGTTATAGACTCCTGTAATGGGTTGAATTGTGTCTCCCCAAATTTATATAAACCCAGATATGCCCTTGTTTGGAAATAGGGTGTTTGCAGCTGTGATTAGTTTAGATGAGGTCATAGTGGAGTAGGATGGGCCCCCAATCCAGTATGATTGGCGTGCTTATAAAAAAGGAAGATTTGGACACAGGTACACATTTAGGGAGAATACTTGCAAACCCCCAGAAGCTAGAGGAAAGGTATGGAAGAGCTTCTTCCTCACAACCCTCAGGAGGAAGCAACCCTGCCGACATCTTGATCTCAAACCTCCAGTTTCCAGAAGTGTGAGACAATACATTTCTGCTGTTGAAGTCACTCAGTTTGTGGTACTTTGCTGAGGAATCCCTAGAACACAAACACAACTCCCTAGATATAGACTCTAGATCACATTTCCCAAACTTACCTGATCATCAGAATTATTTTAATGCTCAACTGTTAAAAATATAGATTCTGCAGGAAGCTTCTATAACAGATTCTGACTCGGTGTGTTTGGGGTGGATCTGGAAATCTTTATTTAAAACAACAACAACAACAACCAAACTAAAAAACTCTGGTCTATGATTCTGATGCAGAGTCGGATTGGAGAAGCTTACTCCAGAGAAACAGTATTGAGAGAATTTATCAAATGTCAAAAAACCCAGAAAAACAAAAAACCAAACCCTGATTTTTGGTGTTAGTTTTTCTCTAATTTACTTGGTGAAGTTAAACATTTATTTTTCATTTCTGGGTCTCAGTTTTTTGTTTTTCTTCTGCAGGATGAGAAGGTTGAACCATATTGTAAAAGGCAAAAATTTGTAGTCAAAGGTTCATTAATATTTCCTTCCTATTTTGGTCAGTAATAAGAATATGTATAGTATTTCCTCCATCATCATGCATGTGCTAGTCCCTTTGTAGGTCAGGTTCCCCATAAAATAGGCTCTTAGTTGAAGACTTGTCTGCAAGAGGCTTGTTGGGTAATGACATCGAATGGGCAGAGAGAGAAGTATACCCATCATTGAGTCACAGTAGGGTCCTCAGACCATCCCACTGGTGACACCTGAGCTGGGATATACCTTTAGAGACGTCTCTGATTGAGGTGAGGGCCCTGGGACTATGGGCCCCCACATTAACCAGTCCTGGGCTGTGGGCTGCTTTCAGAGAAGGTGTGGAGCCTGTGAGAGGAGAATTCCTGGGGAGGAAGGAGGCTGACAGAGGTCAGCAGGCAACAGTCCTGGTAGCTGGTGGAAGAAGAGCCTCAGTCCCAAAGATGGGTGGTCTCTTGGAGGCTCCACAGCATCTACTGTAGTTCACCTCTTGCAGCATTTGATTCTATTTGCTCTGTATGTTCACTCAATCTGAGAGCAGCTCCTCCAGCATTGTGGTTGGTCTCCCTTCCTAGGCAACTTAAGGAAGAGTTCGATGAACTATAGCCCTCACCACTTGGAGCTTACAACCTGACACTTATCTCTTTTCTCACTCTACTATCTTAAATTCTCCTCACCCCCAGCTACCACCTCTGCTGGTC
Organism: Neophocaena asiaeorientalis asiaeorientalis; assembly: GCF_003031525.2. Taxonomy (NCBI): domain Eukaryota; kingdom Metazoa; phylum Chordata; class Mammalia; order Artiodactyla; family Phocoenidae; genus Neophocaena; species Neophocaena asiaeorientalis. Next base: position 3,164,024 of record NW_020185322.1, read on the forward strand.
TATATGTGTTGCCTGGTGGAATAAGCCTCTGGTCATGCAGGCCTTTTCAGGCCATGGCCACTGCACTGCTCCTTTGACCATCACAATTGGACAAAGGAATATCAAGAAATATTCTCTGTGAATCACCAGGATTCCCAAGTGATATATCACAGAACTTGATACCCATTGTCTTAAGATTATTTTCCTTACATTTTTTCTGACATTGGTATGCAAATTTTGTATATAATTTTTATACTTCCTACTCTTTCTATAATGGACATGGGAAAGAGACCATAGTTACCATATGTCGAGCCTTCACAGGAGAAACATTTGAGGATTCCTCCCATCATATATTTCTTCTGTGCAAATGTAAAGATTGCGGTGGTGAGCTAGCTAGGTTCCCAATGTCTTGGAAGTAAAAGTGATGGCAGGGAGCTAAACCTGGACAACTGGGACCTATCACATGGGAGGACTTTTTCTCTTTTTTATATAATCTTTATCCAGAATTAATTATGGAGCTAGCTGGGAGAGCTGCAAGCACTATCTCCTATTGTGAGAGATATAATAATATTAATTTTAAAAAATCCTAGATTTTGCATGCTAGATTACTATCTAACTTAAGCTATCCCAGGACCCAAAAAGGACTTAGCTACTGAAAATCAGGTTCAGATAATGGGAATAAACATCAACATTAAGGTTCTTTAATTCCATATTCTATATATTTTAGATATAATTTACTATCAGGGCACCAATATCACCAGTGATAAGGGAAACTAAATGTCATCCAAACAATACACATATGTTGTCCTTTATGTTTTACCTGCTCTGGAGTTGAGAAGTTTGTTCTGTCTTATAAACCCATAAAGCCTTAGAGGATAGCTCTAAGTGATTGGTTTATCACTATATCATGTTAGGTAAGTATTTTCAAGTCTAACAACAAAACATATGAGTAAATGTTATAATAAATAGGAAATATTTTCCCTAGTGAAAATGAAACATCTCTGTATATACTATCCTCATAATTTTTCTCAAGACTCCCTATAGCATCTTACCAATCTTAAGTTTCAAACCAATGATGAACCTAGATCTTGGACCTTGTATAGTTGAGTGGTTTCTTTTTTATGAGGAAAAGCTGCTTTTGTGGGTTACATTACTGAATGCAAATCACAAATGAGGTATGTTCCAAAATATCCTTTAGTCAATCAGGTGTTTCATTCTCAGAACATATTTGCTTAGAGGGTTGATGGAGTATATATAATGCTTTTATAAATCAAAATTTTCAGGATGTTTCTCACATGGTTACTGATGTAAACATTATAACTGAAATATCATTGGTAAATAATACTATTTTAAAATAAGAAATATTTTGTGAACTACATTTAAAATTTTGTGAACTAAATGTTGTGGTCTAATTTCATGTTAAGCTACCATAATATTAGTATTTCTTAGTGAAAATGTATTTTGAATTTCAAGTTGTATTGCCAGGAAAGAAACACATCTCCCATCCTTCCTTCACGTCTTCCTTCACTCACTCCCTTCATTTCCCCCATTCCTTTCCTTAAAATTCTCTCCTCCTTTCCTTCCTTTCTTAACTGTTTATTGAGAATGAATTATATGTTAGGCCCTATAACAGACTCTGGGGGTACAGAAATGAGATAAACTACCCTTCCCTTAAAGAGTTCACAGTGGCAAGACAGGCAAATAAATATATAAGTAAGTAAGCAATAAATAAGTATATAAATAACTGCAATACAAGGCAATAAGCAAAATAACAGAGAAAGATGCATAACAAAAGGGGGAAACTCATCCTAGTCCTGTAAAACTGCAAGAAAAGATAATAATGCCAGTAAAAGATGATGTATTTGGGAAATGCAGATTTCTGTTATCACAGGAATTGGCCTGCACTTGGAGAGGGGTATGGGGTAAGCTTGAGAGGTAAATGACAAAATCAAGTAAGTTGGGTTGCAGTGCTAGGATTCCTGGGTTTGAACATACTGGTGAAAAGCATCAACAGAGTGGTTTCTGCAGGAGTGGCAATATCAGCAATGGTGTGTATGTGTGTACATGCACACATGCATGGGGAAATGGAATTTGATGACAATATTAGGATGATGGAATTTGATATACAGTTGGAGGGTGAGATAAGTTTGAAGGCAAAGATGTCAGGTAGGAAGTATTCCAGAGTTGCAGTTAAGAAATTGTAAAAGACCCTGACAGTTGTCTTTTATGAAGACTGGTAATCTGACAGTGAGAAAAAGTTACCAGTCATGTCCTAGTCCTCCATCCTAACTTGGAATGCTGAGTGGATAATGAAGCCTTTATTCAAGATATGAACCTCAGAAAAAGAGCAAAAGCCACTTTGGGATATATTGAATTTGCAGTACTTGTTGAAAAGTATAATTGGTATATTCATGGTTTTGTTTTTAGTTGTGTGTGTGTGTGTGTGTGTGTGTGTGTGTGTGTGTGTGTGTGTTTATTGCAGGAAGTTTATTTTGCCTTGCGTAATTTTTTCTCAGTTGTTTTAGGTATGTCAGCATAGCATGTAGTCTGGTTTATGCGCCTCTGTAACTGTTGCCATTTTGAAAGAGGGATATAAAAGGTGTGTGCTTTATGCTATACTCAGCATGCTACTTAGTGCAAATAAATCTGTGCTACCTTGGGTGAAGACTTTATCACGAGCCACCCTGAAGTTATCCGTAAATGGACAATGACAGATTTTTCAGCAGGTTGTCACCTATTTTCCTTCTACTTTCTCGCTATCATCATCGAGCATAGCACCTCTGACTTTAAAGTGTTTTACAAATGGTACTCACTTATCTTCACACCCTTCCTGTGAAATACAGTTGTGATGAGAAAACCTGCTATATTTTGAGAGGCAGGTGAGGAGAGAAAAACACAGACAATTGTTTCTCTCCTCAGTAAGTATCAGGGGAGAGGATTATTGCAGGACTCTTCATTTCAGATTGAATTATTTCAGAACCCTGTTTCTCCACTTAACTTTAATGCCTTGCAATCATTCCTTCCCTAATATGGTCCCTAAATCTCATCAATTTTATCAACTAAAAAAAAAAAACTAACCCTAATAGTTATTCGTGGCAGAAGGAGCAGCTTTAAATGTCGTAACTCCATGTTGCTTTTGTTCCATCTCAAACAAAGCAAAGGAAGCTATACTTTTCTGAAACCACTGAGTAGCATCTCAGGTCCTATTCTAAGAAATCAGCACATGTTTATGGAATAGGTTTTTGAGGAAAACCATAGAGATAAAATTTCTAAAATAATTAATTTGTATATTACTGGAGACATATACATAAACAACATGAGCTTTTTCAATTTCTCTCATTTATGAATAGAAGAGTCAGAGCTCTGATGGGCTCATCTGTCTTCGAGTCCAAGAGTGCCTCATTCTTAACGTTCTCATTCCAACAATTCCTACTGTTCAAAGTGCCGACTCACTCAGAGACAATAGAATTTTCTCATTTCTTGTACACTAGGGAAACACAGGCTAATTAAGCAGAGTTTAGATTTTCAGATGCTCATGTAATTTGACTGTACTGGCATACAGCAGTCATTATTTCAGGAATGACTTTTAAAAACATTGTGCTCCATGTTAAAGCATTAAACCTCAGATATTCACTGAGTGACTCACTTAGCAGCCAGAATGCAGCTGGGAAGCTGTCTGATTAAGACAAAAGGGGGAAATTTGTCATCACAAGCAATAGTGCCTGTGGCTGCATAGTCGAGCCCAAGTTGGCTTGGATAGCCAGGCATGCTCAGTGTCTTAAAGCCCTTAATTCCAGTTTCAGTTCTACCTCTTTTTAAGTGTGTAGCTTTGGGTATCAATTAACCTCTTTGATACTCTGCTTCCTCCTGTGCAAATATTAAATATTTGGGTCAGCAAATTGTTTCAACAAAATTATTAATTTACCAGGGTCTGTTTCAGCTGTGCATGAAGAGAGTACTTCTCATCTAGTTGACTTCCCAGCAGCCCCTGTCTCTATACAGATGCCATCCCCCTGATTAGGTATTGAGTGTGATCAGGGTGACTGCATGGAAATTGTTTCGTACATATTGCACAAGGCATGTGGGTTTAAGTTTTCACATTTCATTTAATCGTGGGCCATAAAAACATTAATGAAGACTGTGCTTATGAAATAAATTATCCTCAAAATAGAGCAATTAGTAAAACCTTATTAATTAGGATGTCTATTGCATTATTTTTCCTGTTGTAGACACTAACCCAGGTAAGGGCTGAGGTTATGACTTGTGACACCTCTATGTGTCTGTAAGCATTTATATACACCCAGAGAGCCTTACTCGTTATTCTCATCACTCTCATTATAGCTATGTATTACAGGTTTTGAATTAAAGACCAAAACCAAAAAAAAAGAGAAAAGACCAAGACCAAAAAAAAAGAACCCCTCCCAACCAAGACCAAAAAAGAAAGAAAGAAACAAAGAAAACAAAGAGTTCATTGAATATTTAGTAAGCAGTTTGCCATGATCAAAAACATAAAAAGTACTATTTTAACTAGAACAGAGGTACTGGGGTGCATAATTGTAGTAGATAAGGAGTTGAGAAAATGATCACATAAGCTAAGTTGACCTGAGTAACTAGATCTGACTGCCTGTCCTGTGAACCAAAGTACCCAGGGCCCAGAAAATCAGAAAGAATACAATATTTAAAAATAACATACCACATAAAGAACTTAGAGACCGTTAGCAAGTCTAGTTCAGATATTTTCTCAGACTAATTTTATAAATGTAAGCTGTTAAGGTGACAAGCACAGATTGCTCTATGTTTCTAGGATTTATGGAGGCTACAAGAAAGGAAAAGACAACTGGAAGGTATAACAGAAAAATCAGGCACTGTGCTGGTCTCTATGGTGGGACCTTGGAGCCAAGATGAGAAAAAATGCTGTTGTGAAAACATAATTATAGCTTTCACAAAACTGAAGCCTCAACCATCATGATTTAGGGCATCGCAAATTGGCAAAAATTAAAGACAAAGAGAAATTATTGAAAGCAGCAAGGGAAAAATGAAAAATAAATACAAGGGAACTCCCATAAGGTTAACAGCTGATTTCTCAGCAGAAACTCTACAAGCCAGAAGGGAATGGCATGGTATACTTAAAGAGATGAAAGGGAAGAACCTAAACCAAGATTACTCTACCCAGCAAGGATCTCATTCAGATTCAATAGAGAAATCAAAAGCTTTACAGACAAGCAAAAGCTAAGAGAATTCAGCACCAGCAAACCAGCACTACAACAAATGCTAAAGGAACTTCTCTAAGTGGGAAACACAAAAGAAGAAAAGGATCTGCAAAAACAAACCCAAAACAATTAAGAAAATGGTCATAGGAACATACATATCGATAATTAACCTTAAACGTGAATGGATTAAATGCTCCAACCAAAAGACACAGGCTTGCTGAATGGATACAAAAACAAGACCCATATATATGCTGTCCACAAGAGACCTACTTCAGACCTAGGGACACATAGAGAATGAAAGTGAGGGGATATGAAAAGTCAATATTGTGAAAATGACTATACTTTCCAAAGCAACCTACAGATTCAATGCCATCCCTATCAAATTACCAATGGCATTTTTTATGGAACTAGAACAAATCATCTTAAAATTTGTATGGAGACACAAAAGACCCAGCAATCTCACTACTGGGTATATACCCAGAGAAAAACCATAATTCAAAAATACACATGCTCCCCATATTCATTGCAGCACTATTTACAGTAGTCGGGTCATGGAAGCAACATAAATGCCCATCGACAGACAAATGGATAAAGAAGTTGTGGTACATATATACAGTGGAATATTACATAGCCATAAAAAAGAACGAAATTGAGTCATTTGTTGAGATGTGGATGGATCTAGAGACTGTCATACAGAGTGAAGTAAGTCAGAAAGTATGGACACCAAGGGGGGAAAACTGCGGTGTGGTGGGGCTGGTGGTTTGCTGAATTGGGCGATTGGGATTGACATGTATACACTGTTATATATAAAATTGACGACTAATAAGAACCTGCAGTATAAACAAACAAACAAACAAAAAGAGTTCAATTAATGCATGTTAATTTAAAAATAAAATTTTAAAGATTTTTAAAAAAGAATTTATGCTGTCTTTCAAAAAATAAAATTATAGGTTTGGGTTCTTAAAAAAAAAATCAAGAGAATTGTCCTTTAAAAACACCTGTTGAAATTTCTTTTTCCAATTATTAAAATGTTGTTTGTGCCTTTTTTCTAAAGAAGAAAAAAAAACTTTTAATAAACCAACTCTAGTGATACCTTACTTGATCATATTTCATCCATGGTCTCCAAAGTTGTTTTTACCACATAAAAGTGTGGAATTAGAGACATAGTCTATCCTATGAAGTCAATTTGTTTTTGATCCTGAATTATCTTTAGCAGACTACTAAGGGCATAATTTATTATCCTCAAAAAAACTTGCCGTATGATTTTATCATACTGAACAGTAGATAGGTGTCAAATTTGTAGCACCCCTCCTCATTTTTTAGACTCTAATCAAATATTCAAAAATTGAGTTGATTACAATAAATACCATTAAACTTTCTAAATTACACTAAACTCTGCAAAGTAAACTGGTCCAGAGCAACTGGGACTCTCATACTTTTCTAGGGAAAATGAAAAATGGTACAGCTGTTGTGAAAAACATTTTGACAATTTCTTAAAAAGGTAAACATACAATTACCATAAGACTAAGCCCTCCTGCTCCTAAACATCTTCCCAAGAGAAAAGAAAAAGTGTGGTCATACGAAATACCTGTATATGAATGTTTATTACAGCTTTATTTACAATCACCAAAAACTGGAAACAACCAAGATAATCTTCAACTAGTGAATGGATAAACAAACTAGAGTACATGCATAAAATAGAATCCTACCGAATAATTAAAACAAACAATTGGTTCATGTAAAAACATAATGAATCTTAAATGCATGTTGCTAAGTGAGAGGAGCCAGATCCAAAAGTCTGTATGCAAAATTATAGGATGGACAACAGCAGGATATATCAGTAGTTTCCAAGGGTTGGAGGGGAGAGAGGCATTTACTAAAAAGGGATGGCACAAAAGTGTTTATTTGATTGGTTGAACTGTTCTGTATCACAGCTGTGGTAATGGATACACAATTCTCTGCATTTGTTGAAACCAGTGGAACCGTATACCACAAAGAGTGAATATAACTGTATGTAAATTTTTAAAAGATCAAGCAGGATGTGGAAAACACCAAGGAGAATACAAACTATAACAAGTAACTGTGCTACACATAAACAACAATAATACAATAAAAGTAAACATAGAATAAAAAGAACCTATGTAACTTTGGAAAACACTTTGAATAATTTAAGTCTAAAGGCAGAAAGTACTGTAAACAAATTCCCTATTCAAATCAGAAATAATTTCTCACCAGAGTATGAGTTAGCAATTCTAAAACTTTTGCGGGGGGCACTAAGATTAAGCAACTAAGTAAATTTACTGTAGAAAATAGAGCCAGAATCCTTGCTGTTGGAGAAAGAAGTAAAATATAAGAAAAGAAAAAAGGCTAGAATTAACTCTTTATGTTAGATTTGAATTGGAGGCATCAGAATTAACTCATTATTTTTTAATAGGTAGATAGATAGTAGATAGACAGGCATAGAGTTATATATATATACATGCATGTAAAAATAAAGAGATGTGTATGAGTTAGTAAATGCAGAAACATTTCCTAAGCTTTGCAAATGAAGAAGGCCTAGAAGCAATGGCACCTCTTTAGCAATGAGCATATCATGCTGCCAAATCTTGGTTTCTAAGTCCCATTTGCCAGTAAAAGAAACCCTGAAGAAGTGGTATATTCCAGATCTGGGGCAGAAAAAAATTGGCAGATGAGCCTGGAGCATCCTGTGATGACAAAAAGTAAGAACATGCTCATAAACAAAACAAAACAAAAATACCCTAAAACAACAACAAAAAAAACCCCAAAATGAAACAGGGAATGTGTCAAAGGGGCACAGGAGGCAAACTGAAAGAGCTCCCAGTGCCCCCAGACTGGAGCATTTTGGGTCACAAAAATAGTAGGAGTAATAGATTAAAACCCATAAATAGAATAAATATCTATAATTCCATACTGAAATAAATAAATAAATGGGGGATAAGACACAGCTCTTCCTTATGAAAGATTCCAACTAATCAGAAAATCACCATTAGAATGCCAGAATAATAACTATTTCAGGTCAGAGCTACTAATGGAATCAGAATTAGTGAGCAAAAGTTTGAAGAGAGACAGGATACTTACATAGTCTTAAATCATTCGTGTTTTACAAATGGAAAAAATAGTATATTTTCAATGGAAAAACTCAGCCAAAGATACCTTAATGATATGATCAAGGTTAACTTCACCACTAATAAGACATATCGACATCATGTATATCCTAATAAGATGCACTGAGCAGAGTATACCATTTCTGTGATATTCTTGTTTAAAATAAATATGCAACCTCAACAGAATAATTAAGTGACAAATTTGTCAAGTGCTACAATAGTACCTGGCACCTAAGTAACCCTGATAAAAGATTTAAAATGGAATAAAACTGAAAAAAGAAAAGAAAAGAAAGTCTTAGAAACTGAAAATTAGTTTTGGGTAGATAGCACACATACAGGCATGGTTTTAAAACACTTTACCAAGCAATATACAAACAAGCACGCATTAGCTTTGGTATAAAGAATAAGTGTTTGAAATGCTGAGTGAGGGAGTGATCCCAGTCAAGTGGCGTTAATCAGGGAATGCTAAAGATAAATCATTTTTTTCATAAATATTGTGTATCTGAAAAAGTCTATTCTCAAGGGCACTTCATCATTTTTAATAAAGACAAATTATATTTCATTTGTGAATAGTTAGTACATTTCAGTACCAATAGCAAGCACAAGCAACTGCTTCACTTGACAATACATTTGAACCAGCAGCTTTTGTAAGTTCTGTAGCTTTGGCAGTTGTATGCACCCACCCCAGTTGCAATTATCACCTCTTTTGGTGACTTAACCTCAATTCCTGATCTTCTCCCGACACATAACGCAGTATTTCTACCCAGATAGCCTGCCAATGCCTCAGCTCTACAGATTTAAAACTAAGATTCCTCATATTTTCCTTAAAATCAATCCTCTTTACCCCCCCAATTTTTTTTTTTCCGATTACATACAAATATAACATCACGGTCATTTCAGAAACTTTTCCCATTGAGCTCAACTGGGGAATGATTCTTATTAGTTCTGCATTTATTAGTTGATGAAAAAAAACATACGGAACACTGAATAGTGCCAGCATTTGGCTAAATACTAGGGATTCAATAGGGAGCAAGACATTGTCTGGACACAAGGAAATATAGGGTAGACAGATGCTTGCTAAACATTTCATCTTTTTCTCACATTCAACATCTCAACTTGCTGCCAGGCAGGGCCATGAGACTAGTCGTGGCCAATGGACTGTGGGTAGAAATGGTACACGTGCCATCTTGAGCTGAGACAGTGAAAATCCCATATGCGACCTACCAGTGACTTTTATTTTTTTAAGATTTATTTTTATTTTTTTTGCTGTGTTGGGTCTTTGTTGTTGCGTGTGGGCTTTCTCTAGTTGTGGCGAGAGGGGGCTACTCTTCGTTGCAGTGCATGGGCTTCTCACTGCAGTGGCTTCTCTTGTTGTGGAGCACAGGCTCTAGGCATGTGGGCTTCAGTAGTTGAGGCACGCTGGCTCAGTAGTTGTGGCACACGGGTTTAGTTGCTCTGTGGCATGTGGGGTCTTCCTGGACCAGGGATCAAACCCGTGTTCCCTGCATTGGCAGGCAGAGTCTTATCCACTGCGCCACCAGGGAAGTCCCTCCAGTGACTCTTGATGTGTCATGGTGGCTGAGAAAGTCATGTTTTCAACAGATTCTGATGTATATACATATATATATATATATATATATATGTATATATATATATATATTTGTACGTAGGAGGTTTATTTTGTGGATTCCATACGATTTTCCATAGAAACAATTATCTATGAATAAATATAGTTCCTCTCTGGATATTTATTTATATTGCCTTATTGCCCTAGTTAAAACCTCCAGTAATAAAATAGAACCTCCATTTAATAGAAATGGTGAAAGAAGCATCCTTACCTTATTCCTCATCTTAAGGGCCTTTTAAAATTAAGTATAATTTTAGCTGAAGGTGGTTTCATTGTGATCCTTTTATTGGTTGAAAAATTCCCTCTGATCTTTGTGCACTGAGGGTGTCTTCAAACTCTATCAGAAAAGATGTTAGATCTTGTCAGATACTTTTTCTGCATCTATTGAGATGACCAGATCACATTTCTCTTTTAGTCTACTGACATGATAAGTTACATGGATTGACTTTCATAATGTTGAGCCAATCTTGCCATTCCTGGGGTAAACTCTACTTACTTAATATATATTATCCTGTTTACTTATTTTTGCATTCAGTTTCCTAAAATTTTGTTAAGAATTTATGTCTGTGTGTGAGGGTTATAGATTTGTATTTTTCTTTTTTAATGATTTTGACTGATTTTCAAGTTACAATAATTCTGATGTCATTGAATGTGTTGGGTGACATGCCCTCTTTGATTTTATGGAACAGTTTGAGTATAACTGGTATTATTTCTTCAAGTTTGGTTAAATTCATTTTGAAGACCTCTGGTCCCAGAGTACCCCTGTCAGAAAGTTTTTAACTATAAATCCAAATTCTTTTATTGATATAAAGCTATTTAGATTACGTATATATATTTTCTTAGCATGCTTACCTTACTGCTTTCCACCACCTGAAATTCCAAGGTACAGCCTACTCAGTGTGATGGAGGGGCTAAAAGAGAGAGAAATGTGGGGTAAGCAGCATTCCCAGTGTTTCTTTATACCACCACCACATAAGGCTGTACAAAAGTATGACATTTAATGGAGGGTGCGGTTAACTAGAAGGAATTAACAGTATAAGGAAGAAAATCCTTAAGACTGTGATAAACATTTCCATGTGGTTCCCCATCCATGCAGTCACCTTTCAACAAATCCCTCCCCCAAATCATAGAAATTAATATCAACCTGAGAAAACATGGCTCTTGGTCTGTGATATGCAATCAGTAGTAATGGTTTGTGTATGTTAGTCATGGGGTGGGTATAATTTCTGAAGAATTATTTACAGAAAAAGCAGACATTGGAAAAAGAGAGGCCTGTGAGATGTGGACGGTACAAATCTCAAGAGCGATCGTACGTGGACATGAGATTTTCATGGCCCCCTCCTCACAGTGCATGTTACAGAAATTTTTCTTTTTCCTTCCTATTATTTAGTGAGGCCTGTGAATCAATCCCTGTCTCTGTCTCTATCTCTGTCTCTCTCTGTCTCTGTCTGTCTCTGTCTCTCACTCTCACACACACACAGAGAGAACTTTCTTTATTTAAGACAGACTTTCTCAGAGATAGTAATGCTCACCACCAGAAGAAACATACTTTCTTCAAACTGCTCAATGTTTTACTATGTACAAGGCAACTGCTTTCCAGTGGAGAATTATATTATGCACTGAAGTGTTAGTTCCTCCCCTCCTCTCTGCCCTTGAAACTTTTATAATTGGTCCACTTGGGTGCCCAGGAGAAGACTGATCCCCTGTACTGAGTCATATTTCTCTTAATGGAAACTCCTGTTTGCACATTTGGGGCCATATGAAAGGATCTACTCACATCCTTAGCCAAAGGCTAGTCTTATTCCAAGTATTGGTTTGGAAAGAGGAAAGAGAATTGTTTTATTTTTTAGTTATAAGAGGAAAGAGGCCATTGTGATAAGAATTCATTTTGCAGTTAGGGTATAGGAAGCCAAACGGAGCTTTGACAGATGGCTGATGTTTTCCCTGTTAAGTAAATTTGAGGTCTTTGGCTAAAAGTATTCTGAGAGATGCTGACTAAATGGTATAGGGGAGAGTGGTGGACATTTGGGTCCACCCAATGTGGACCAATTGTTGGGTCTGAGAGAGGGAGCTGATAAGATTAAAACAAGTTCTTCTAAATGGTCCTTGTCGGGGGTGGGGGGGTCCAGTTGCAGGTTGAGACCATTCATTTGTCATGATGGTAGTCTCCATGGTTGTAACCTGGTATAGGAATGGAAAAATACAGGTGGCTAGACTGGTGTAAAACTAAGAGTTTGCAGGGGGATGGGTTACAGGCCCCAGAGTAGCAGAGGGATGAAGTTGCAGCTGTGGGAGTGACTGAGAAGCTGGGCATAGAGGGCCTTCCTCGGTGAAAGGGAAGGGAAAGTCACATGTGTTTCATCAACTCCTTTTAGTCCCCTCGTGAGTAGCTAAATCCTGTTGGCGGTCCTTCCTGGAGGCATTCACCCTGCCTTGCAGTCCACCACCTCCTAAACGTATGTGTTAACGATGACAGACTGTAGTTAATTTTCCTATTTCAGCTTTCTAATTAGGAATCCCCCTGCACAAAAACGTTTAATGTCTTCTCTTTGCCTTTTCAATGTCCTCCATTCCCCTTATTTGCAGCTTAAAACCCTCACATGGACTGTATTGCTCAATGGACTAGTCCAGCTTAAAGCACGATCAACTCGTTTAAACATGTCACTTTAAGTAAGGTAAGGCAGTTGATTCTGAATCTTCAGAGGGAATAATCCAGTTGATGTTGACCCCATGCTTCTGATCTGCTGGAGGAGAGGGACACAGGATAGACTAGTAGACAATGAAGATGGGCTTTGGGAGAAGAACAGAATGTCAGAACCCTGGCCGTAAACTGGGGATTTGTGGTTGGTGCTAAATCCATCTCCCCTAATGAGAACCTGAGACCTAACCTAATTTTCCAGCCCCTCCCCTAATGCTCAGGTGGAAAAACAGGGGGCGTGTGTAACTATGATCTATAAGCACATTAGAAGTGTTTTACTTATTATACCACACTCATCCTAAAGATAAAGCATATGTTCTTTATATTTTTCTCCAGGGCTGAAAATGTTGCCTTGGGGGTTGTTGTCATTTATATCTGTTCCACATACATAATTAATCAGGATTTCTTTCTTTATTATGATTTTTAATAAGTCACAGTGTTAAAAAGCACTTAATTTAGATGAACCGTGCTAGTGGGCAAAGGGAATTGAAATATCCTATAAATTATTGAAATGAGCCTATGGAAATCATAATTCATTAAGTTCCTTTGCCCTCTGGAAAATTTCTTTACTCTCTGCATCCACTCCCTTTGGAATCTCACCTATGTTTCAAGGCCTAGCTTTAAAAGTGACTTTTCTGCATAACTTTTCCCCATCCAAACGTGTTCTCTTCCTCCTTTCAACTCTGGTGATACTTTGTGCTTTGTGAAGGTAATATATTTTATGTTATAAACTATTTATTTTTCTAGATACGTCGTCTCTCCAAATGCAAAATCATTAAGTAGCTTACAGTGGCACTGGTAAACATTTAAGTAAAATTAATACCATTATTATTTTATTTTTAATAAAATTATTATGGCTTTTTAATTTTAATCTTTGCTACAACCCTGCATGTAAACATTATTTGGAAGACAGTGATTATTAAGGATTATTTATCTTGAAACTTTAGAGTAAAATAGTCATGGGCTGTATTCCTGGATCTAAAACTTACTAGCTATGTGACTTTAGCAAGTTGCTTAATTTCTCGGAGTTTTACTTTCCTCATCTGTAAAAGTAGAATGGTATTTATATTTTAAAAATTGTATATACATTTATATATTTGTATAACTTATCACTGCTGTATGAAATGAAACATTGTTTATATGTGAGGTAACATATAAAATACCTACAAATGAGGTATTCAGAGAATTTCTAGGGATTTGTGGAGCACAGTTTGAAACATTTTTACTATACATATTGGAAACCCCCCAACTTTCAAAATATTGCCTCCTTGCACTTGACTATTAGCAGGTAGGGCATAAGCCAAAATAAAGTGTAAACTCCTGGAGATTTGTTCCTTTTCTTTTGTAGGGAAGAACAGTCTTAGTCATCACCAGATACACCACAGAGCACATTCAAACAGATTATCAAGTGTGTACATGTACATAATCAGGCTCAGTGCTCTAAGTAGGTAGGAGTATTATGAATCAGGAGAGAAGTATCAATCATGAAAGAAATGTCAACATGAAAGACATTACCAAAAAACTCTACTCATATTAAAGTTCGCTAACATAACAAATAGATGCTTTTAGGCAATTGTCAAGACAAAGCAAACAGAGTGATCCTCCAGATTCTTCTCAGCAGTGAAGAGAATGAGAAAAAAGTTACAGATTTTACACAAATAGTACTAACTTGTAAGGGGTAGTGTGTTTCTCACTGTGCTCATTTTAACCTCTTTAATCATCTGTTGCAGGAAGGAAAGTGTGTCAAGGTACAGGGTCTAGTTAAATACCATCTGTATGACTGATGAGCCATGTTTTGGCATCTTTTGAATTTAAACTCATTTGCAGGAGGAAAAAAACGCTTTTTTACCTAGAGGATGAAAACATCCACTACTGGCAGTTCGACAGAGGGTGGCTAGTTAAGATAGATTTCACACAGGTCAGCTTATTTCGGAGAGCAGCAGGCCACAACGGATACTGATTGAGATGGACATCCATATCATGATGACCTATATAATTTATCAAAAATAAAATAATAATTTATCAAACAAAAATATTTTATTTGATGGCTTGGGCATTCCTCTGGCCTGAAATCATAAAATGGATGGTAATTTTATGAAGGATGGCAAAAAATAATGTTGCCACAATCACAAAATTATTGCAAAATGGAGCTATCTTTGGGAAATTAAATAATTCCATAAAATAATCTGAAGTCAACATGAACCAAAATATATAGTTAGAAACATGTAGGGATTTTGTTAAGCAAAATAATATATTTGTCCCTAAATCTCCTTATATTTATGAAGTCTTAGAATGGCAGATATAGGAATAGAGAAAAAGCACAGGATTTTGACCTGGATAACACTTACTCCTGGACCTACCACTTTCAGGCTATTACCCTAAGAACATATCTTGATAAAGATATGTTTCTGGTTCTCCTTTTATAAAATGGGTGCAAGGTTACTTATCTGATATAATTGTTGAGAAAGAAAGATTCCTTGATGTGGTTAACACAGTGTCTAATACATAATAAATGGTAGATTTTCATTATTAATTTTACTATGATGATGATTGAAAAAAATCCATGACTTGAAAAATTCCATTGTAAAATCACATTAACCTTTTGGCTTTTGATACTAAAATTAAATATTACCTTAATAATATGATGAGAATCGGTGTCAGAAGGGATGATTTCCCAATTTACTGGATAGTATTTCCATTTGGAATTAAGAGAGGTATGTTCCTGCCCTCCTTTAGTTTTATGAACCTTAGTGATTTGATATCATTTTTGGATGAACTAAGAAGTCCTTCTCTGTCCCCTTAGAAAACAGAAACAGTAAAAGCATCCAGTTGGGTGCTTTAAGAGAAACTAGGGGTAGCTTTAAGAGAAATTAGGGGTATTTTTAAGAGAAATAAGAGATAACTGGCACTTCTACATAGTTACTGTTAGAAATAATTATTTAAAATGAAGTATGCCAAGGTCAAAATAATTTTTGGTAAGTGTCCTTCAGCTTATAGTTAACAACTCTGCAGAATAACTCAATCCATTCAATTGCCTGGGAGGACTTTTTGTATCCTGTTTGTTTTAAAGGATTAAACCCGGACGGTACACTATTGGAAGTTACATATTCTCCAAGTGCATCATTCAAAGTATGAATTTAGTAGCACTTTAACATTTTTCAAGTTAATGTTATTGCAACCTTACCTTAAGGGAAAGAAAAACAACAACAACAACATAGAGGCTTTGATTGTCCACTTGTCAATTTGTTAGTGTGAACCTAGAATTTCTATCTCAGAAAATGTTGGCCGTGCTTGCCCACACTGCCTCAACAACACCTCCAAGCTTAGATGAGTGGTTCAAGCATGTTTTTGACCCTTACTTTGCTGTTTGTAAAGTCAGGCATATATCCTCTTAATTGACGGCACAGACTTTATTCCAGCCACTATACAATATTTTTCAGTAATGTTCGTGGAAGACCACTTGTTAGATAATTTATTTCTTCAGATACTCTACATTTTATCACTTGTTGAAATCAGACTGTTATAAATATGCTACATGTATACTTTGCTGAAGTCCAGCTTTATGATATCAGGCAAGTTATGCTTGTCACTCCACATGTCTTTTGAAGATGTTAGTTACAGCTAATAAAATTCATCTTTGGATTGTATCTCACATCTCAGTTTTAGATATAGTTTTAATTCCTCTGAACAACTTACATATATTTATTTGTTGACCAAACTAAATTATATAACCAATGATACTTCCTTTCTTGTTTTGATTCTTAAAATATCACAGCATATTTTGTGACCTACAAGACTTTATGACTTCTTTTGCCTACTAATTTTATCTCCATCTTATTTTTCTTACTCTATAAAATCTTTTTATGTTGGTGTATCAGGTGAATTTCTGGTAAGCAGTATGTCATGGCAGCTATGGAAATGCATGGCATAGAAATGCATTTCCAAGAGAAAAGAGAATCAGTTGGGAGTACATGGTTGACATCCTGTGGATCTGCCATCATTTATGTGGAGACATGCTCTCTTCCCTGGGCAGGCTTCACGGAGACAGTGACTAAGCGTGGTGGAGGCACTAGCGGTGGCCCCTTCCTATGGGATGAGAGACATCCTTAGAGGGCAGCTTTGGCTGGGGACCTCCAGTCGCGTTCCTGACCCCAGCTTGTTTCAAGGTGTGCTGCGGTGTGAGACTCTTGCCGCTCCTTCTCCCTCTCTTCTCTGCCTGCTGCCCCCTCCCCTTTACCTTCATATGAGTTTCTCCCAGTACATCCTCTGCGCATCGAATGTTCTTCTTGGTGTCTGCTTGGAGGACCTGAATTAACACAGGTGATACCAAGAGTGAGCATAAAGGCAGTAAGTTGGTGCTTGAGAATTAGTTCCCTCGCTGCCCAAGTAGCAAGGAAAATATTGCCTCAGGTATTATAATTGAGCATAATTAGTCCTTGAAATAAGATGAAAATTGCTCATTGTTAAAGATTTCATGAGTGATAACATGGGAAAACAAGCTAAATGCTCTTGAAGGTGGAATGACTCAGATTGGACGATTCAGGCATTTGAAAGATACGGGGGAAACAATGCCCATAAGAACTGCAAAACTGCAAGGTTTTTGCAAAATGATATCGGCGCTGCAGAGGAATAATGAGAAACTAAAGGCTGTGAACAAATAGAAGCTAATGTGAAAGTCAAAGGGGGCTTTTAATAGTTTAGAAAGAGGCCTTTATACCCTTCAGGTGAAGAGCAGACATAGATGAGAAACAGTATTAGAGAAAAAGAGGGACAACCTTTCAGAGACCTTGAGCAAGGCAGGTCTGTTTTGTTAAAGTCAAGGTTCTGGTTGGAAAAACCTGAAACCCTGAAAAGGGGAATGAGGTCATATGGGTGGATGTACTTGGGGATTTTGATGTTTGCAGAGGTGACCTACCTTTCCATGGGAGGAGGCAGCACTCTCCCCCTGAGCACTGATAAGGAAGAGGTCTTTCCCTATAAGGTCACAGGTGCCTCTCCAGACGTATCTCCTTGTTATGTGCTGAATTATGTCCCCTAAAATTTCACATGTTGAAGCTCTCCCAGTGTGATTGTATTTGGAGATGGGGCATTTAAAGAGATAATTAAGGTTAAACAATCCTAATCTGATAGGACTAGTGTCCTTGTAAGAATGGAAAAAGGCACCAGGGATATGCATGTACAGAGAAAAGGCCGCGTGAAGACACAGTGAGAAAGAGGCCATCTACAACTCAGGGAGAGAGGCCTCAGGAGAAAGCAAACCTGCTGAAACATTGACCTTGGACTTCAAGCCTACAGAACTGTGAGAAATAAATTTCTGTTTAAGCCAATAAGTTTGTGATATTTTGTGGAAGAAGTGGCCTGAGTTTAGAATATATGTGTTCCTGGCCGCTGGCTGGTGAACTAGCTAGCTGATCAGGGGCCTATAGGAAATGGACTAGAAGATCAGAATCAAGAAGGCTTAGGTAGAGGCATGCAAGTGGACATATGAGAACAGCACACCCACAAGCACCCACCATGAGCAGCACTGAACAAACAGTAGGGGAAATGCCTGGCTGGTTCATATTAGTCAGTCTTCATCACTTATCACCCTAGAACCAGAGCTCTGGACACATGAAGGGAGTGGCCACAGCAGCAGAGATGGAGACTATTCATGGGCCCATCAACATGGATCCTCACTCACCAAGACTGATCTAACTACTGCTGCCATTGAACTTCTGAACTGCCAGGAACAGATACCAAAACTGAGTCCTCAGCATAGCATTATTTCATGAGGAAACCAACCAGTCACTTGGAGTCGATTCTATTGGGTCCCTTGCATCCTGGACCAGCCAGTGGTTCATCCTCACAATGATAGATTGTCTCTCTCTTCTGCGTATGCATTTGCCTTTCCTGCCAGCAGAGCCTTAGCCAGTCTCACTATCTAGAGCTGTAAGGAATGACTGATCCACAGGCATGGGATACTACAAACATATCATAGGACCAGAGGAACAACTTACCATTGGAGGATGCATGAGTGGGTCCATGAACATGGGCTTCACTGGTCATATTGTATACCATGTGACCCAAGCTTCTTAAATCCTTTCACACTTTCTGCCTGAATAAGGTTGGGCAACCTTCCTCAGCTGAGGAGAAAGAAAAGCAGAAGGAGGCTGGTAACATGTGTGGAATTTTTCACCATAGTTGTGGTAAAATCAGCTAAGCCAAAGAGAAGTGGCCCTATGCATATAGAAACGAAAACCAGAAAGGGAGTTTTCAGCTGCAGGTCTTAGGAGCTTGTCCTAAGAGATGGATATAGGTGAATCATCATTAGTCATAAAGGTGGGAACCCTCATCAAACTCCTGAAGAAAATGAAACTCTCCAGGATTGAGAAGGTTCACATGCCTCCCTAGCATTTACTGGTACACTGAGCGTTTTGTACCTAATTGTATTACTCATGTTACCAGGCAAAAGGGCTATGCGACTTAATCTAAACCTGTGAAAACAGTTAAAGATTCGTTTAAGTACACAATGGATTCTTACTGTTCTTAAACACAGTACTGTAATCTCTGGAGATCTGCCTTAGTCTGATAAATATATCACATCAATAATATAATGGTGAGGTGATTAAAAAAGTTTCTATCACATTTCATTTTCACATTTCTATGTTTTCAGAGCTATTCTGGAATTTGATGATAGCACTCTCCATGAGGGATTGGTACTGGTATTTCTATGTTGATGAAAATATATAATAAAGGAGTACCCTTGGGGTGTTCTTTGATTGAATATGGACTAAAATACTCTCATGTTTAGAGGATCCATTCTAAATACCTATTTCTTTGTGCATATCATTAATAACTGTAGCTAAAAAAAAAAGGATACATAGGTATCTATTATAGGACATAAGAAAATGATTACCTATAGTTGAAAAAATCAGTGAGGAAGGAGAGTTAGTAAAATGCATTGAACACTTGCTACTTGCTGGGTTCCACTTTGTTTTTTCACATGTTATCACATTAAATTTTCACAACCATTCTGGGAGGACAGCATTTTAATCTCAAGTCTATATTTTATTTTATTAACCATAGTCATCATGTTTTACATTCGCTCCTCAGACCTTATTCATCTTATAGCTGAAAGTTTGGACCCTCTAGTCTAAATTTTAGACACACATACAAAGAAAGAGGGAGAGAGAGAGAACACTGAAGAAAATTGCTTGCCAATAGCTTGATAGTAGGATTGTCTTTAACTTAAATTTGAATTTATTATTGACTTTAAATTCTATATTCTCTCTATGGCAATCATATTAACTAAAATATCTTTCAATATAACATAAGTGAATCTGTGCATGTCTTTACCTTACATTTAAAAGGACAGTTTCACTGGATATAGGATTCTTGATTGACAGATTATTTTTCCTTTAATCTCTTTGAATATTTCATTCACCTCTTTTTGTTTTCCATTGTTTCTGATGAGAATATCTTATTTCTCTCCAGGTTCTCTCTTTGTCTTTGTCATTTATCAGTTTGACTACAAAGTGTCTAGGTGTGATTCTCTCCGTATTTATCCTTGGAGTTCTGTGAGCATATTTGATCTGCCAATTAATGTTTTCCATAAAATTTGAGAACATTATAGTCATTCTTCCTTCAAATATTTTTTCGTCCATTTTAGTTTTCCCTTTCATTCTGGAATTCCCATGACATATTTTGGAAAGCTTGACATTGTCACATTAGTCTTTGCAATTATGTTCACTTTTCTTTAATATTGTTTCCCTCTGTTCTTTGGATTAAATAATTGCTTTTGATTACTCTTAAGTTCATCAATTTCTTCTGCTATCTAAAAATCTCTTGTTAAACTAGTCTGTAGCAATTTTTCAGTTCAGTTCCTTAACGGTTCACCTGTAACATTTCAAATGTTTTGTAGTTACAACTGTAATGCTATAATTTCCAATTTGCTAAATTATTGTTAGACTTTATTTCATTATTTGAACATATATTCCTTTACTTCTTTAACAATGTTATATTAGCTGTTTTTAAATATTGTCATTTGGTAAATGCAGGATCTGGACTCATTCAAAGTGAATTCATGCTGACTGATTTTTAGCAGAGTAGGAGTCATACTTTCATTTGTTTACTAATTTCTGGTTAAAACTGAACATTTTAGATCACATCTTGTGGCAACTCTGAATTCTTTTTTTTTTTAATTCTTTTTTTCCCTCTGAAATTGTTGGGTTTTTGTTTTGTTTTAGAAACATGGGCCTAAACTATAGATTCTGTATTCTTCACGATATGCAATTGCTGATGTTTCTTGTTGAGTTTGTTTGAATTTTATTTTTTAGTCTGTATACCTAGGTGTCTCCCTTGTATCTAGTGGACACCCAATAATTTGGGCAGAAATTATGCTCAAATACCTTGATCCTGTAAGACTCTAAGCCTCTGCCAAGCAAACTATATGTGGAACGAGTAATCAATTTGAGGTTGAAGCCAGTTCTTAAGTGTTCCTTGCTGGTATCTCTTGCATCTCCCTGGCACATGCATAATTTAGTCTTTCTAGAATTTCCCCATTAAGTTCCTTGCTGTTCCACTGCCCATCCTGCAGCAGGACCACAACCTTGGTCAGGCTAAGCTGTGGGTTTTCATACCCATTAAACTGAAACAAAATTGAGAGTGAAATACATCACTTTTAATAATTAAGCCAGAACAGTGAGCAAAACTGAAACTATATTGGTCAAAGAGGATGAATGGTCACCTACTTAGAGGTGGTATTTTACAGTAGAGGAGCAAAGCCCAGAACTCTGGGTCTCATCAACATTTATAAGTGAAACTCAGGAACCTTCAGACTTGGTACAAAATTGCCTTCAACTAATCACTGTAAAATACCTTTTTTTAATGTTGACTTTTTGGAGCTTTTTTCATTTTTGAACCCACTTGCCTTAGATCTTTCTACTTTTGGTTTTATTAATTAAATTTTTTTACCCAGTATATTTACGGTTTCCCTGACTTAAATTAAGTAAAATTTGTACTTGAAGTATATATATATATATATATATATATGTTGAGGAATGTTTCTGTAATAAATAATATCATACATGATGCAAATTTTATCTTGATATTTTTGTTTCCTTACCAATTAAATTTCAGTTTAAAAAATTACCATACAGCCCCTCAGTGTGTAGTTTATTTTGAGAAATATGAACTTATTCCCTAAGAAATCCTTTTGATAGGAATCTGTGTTTGGAATGATCTATCGACTATGTTATCTCTGTAGCTTCAGAAGCAGTATAATCTTAATTCCTCTCAGAGGTCTTACAAATTAGAATTACTGCAGACATTAATTCACTGATTTAGGATGGAAGCAAAAGAGTAATGGCAAGCTTCCACCTTCTAGAAATATCCTCATTCCATGTTTACCTTCTAAATTTTCATGCTAGTAAAGCTCCTTTTCCTATAAAAGGAAGGAAAAGTAATAAGTTTTAAAAACAAAATGAAACAAAACAAAACCCTTCCTATAACTAATGTTCTGTTTTTCCCATTTTTTCTATCAAAGAGATAAAGAGATTACTGTAGCCTGTCAATCCAGTAATTTGTTTCTCTTACTATGATGTATTATGTATGGTACATAAGAGAACATCTGGTCTACTACACAGTATGAATTTTAGGAGGAGAGTTTCTTTGAAGTCTGAAAACAAGCTTTGGGAAATTTCATACCACTATCTCTGTTATATAAATAAATACTAATAATACTTTAAAAAACTCCCAATTCAACTGTGACAGTATTCTTATTGGTCAAAAAGTCTTCTTTTGCTTTTTTAAAAAGCATAGAAAAAAAGTTAAACTTTACCCTCTGGTTATGCCTATAGAAATGAGAATGAAATTGAACTATCCCACAGCACTATCACGTGATATTTGGGACTGTTTTAACAGCTGATATATGTCAGTGTTCAATCAGTTTAATCATTTTCCACACAACTATTAACACAGCTGAAAATTCTGCTATCGTTTTAAAGATACTTTAATAACATCAAAAATATGTTATATAGGAAGTTGTTTAAAGTAGAACATGTAACAATTTCCTAAATCTGGTCTCTTTTACTTTTAATACAACTCCAAATGGAAATAAGTTGCAAAAAGTATCTCGGGGAAATATAATGCCAAGCCCATATGTTGTTAGGAGACTGGCCCTCATGTACCTTTTACATGAACATCTTCCACGTTACAATGTCACAGATTTAATAGAAGAATAACTTATTAACACTAGTCATTTGGTTCAATGACGTGCTATAATTAAACATTTATATATCTCATATAGTATGATGGTAGTACTTAAAATTTTAAATTACAAGAGTAACTTAGGAGTGCAAATACAAGTACAGAATATCTCATGTACAGTTAGCTATGAAAAATAAGATGTGAAAATCTGTTTTCAATGTGCACAAATTTGAATTTAATTCTGATTTACATGTTTAAGAACCACGATATTCCTGAACTGTAAGGAAAACACCTCCCTACCATTATTACCCCTTCCAAATATTGTATCACACATGTATTAAACACGAGCTGTGATCCACTTTGTTCTTTAGGTCCATATCATCTTTATTAATATTGATTCAAATTTGGTTTCTATGTACTATTTATAGATCAGAAGTCTGCCATATATTCAGCTACCATTGACTCTGAAGGGTAACCAGGAGAGGTTTATTAAGTTAACAAGTCAGTATTCACGTTTTAAATTTATTTCCCTGATTTAAGAAATTACTCAGTTTTCCCCTCAAAGGAGTTCTACAGATATCTCAAATATCTCTGTTTCTGTGAAAATTTTATTAAGATCTCTTGCAACATTTCTTGGGAATATTAATTATTTATAGTGTGTGTGTATATTTATAAATATATATGTGTATATACATATATATTTACAAATGTCTTTTTATGTGACATTTTCTACTTTTTTCATATATGAAACTCATTCAGAGTGTTTAGAATTTTTTTTTTTTTTTTGCGGTACGCGGGCCTCTCACTGTTGTGGCCTCTCCCGTTGCGGAGCACAGGCTCCGGACGCGCAGGCTCAGCGGCCATGGCTCACGGGCCCAGCCGCTCCGCGGCATGTGGGATCTTCCCGGACCGGGGCACGAACCCGTGTCCGCTGCATCGGCAGGCGGACTCCCAACCACTGCGCCACCAGGGAAGCCCGAGTGTTTAGAATTTTATTTTATGAACTCAGTAATTCTAGCCTAGAGGTAATGGTTTATTTCAAAATAAGATTTGAAGTTTCCCAAGAATATTCTATGTTAAATCCATAGTATTGTGGACTACTTATTCATAACATTCTAATATATATGAATGAAAATCAAAAGCTTAGTTCATCTTATTATATAACTGGACATGTAAACTATTTTATTTACCTTGAAATATTTTGATAATGTGACATTTTAGAGAAGAGTGATACCACATTGTTTTGGATAAATAGAAGTCAAACATTAATCTCTAGAGAACAAATGAAGAAGTTCTATAAGAGGAAGAGGTACCATGAAAAAATTCCTCATTATACTCGATAGGCCTTCAATAAATGTCACAGAATTAAGGACATTATATGATATGTCAAAAAGATAGAAAAAAGTGATAAGTAGAAATTTATTAAAATTTTAAGAAACTTCTCCATGAAAGCCACTTTAAGAGAATGAAAAGACAGACCAAATTCTGGGAGAAAATATTTGCAAAACACATAGCTGAAAAATGACTTGTATCCAAAATATACAAAAAACACTTAGAAAAAAACAGTAAGAAAATGAACAATACAATTAAAAAGTGGGCAGTGGGCTTCCCTGGTGGTGCAGTGGTTGAGAGTTCGCCTGATGATGCAGGGGATGCAGGTTCGTGCCCCGGTCTGGGAAGATCCCACGTGCCGCTGAGCGGCTGGGCCCGTGAGCCATGGCCACTGAGCCTGCGCGTCCGGAGACTGTGCTCCGCAACGGGAGAGGCCACAACAGTGAGAGGCCCGCGTACCACAAAAAACAAACAAACAAACAAAAAAGTGGGCAAAAGATCTGAACAGATACCCCAACAGAGAAGATATACAGATGGCAAATAAGCATTTGAAAGGATGTTCAATATCATGTCATTAATGAATTGCAAATTATATCAACAATAAGATACCATGACACACTTATTAGAATGTCTCAAATCCCAAACACTGTCTCAAATCTCAAACACTGTCTCAAATCCCAAACACTGACAATACCAAGTGCTGGGGAATGAAGGGAAACAGGAAATCTTATTCAGTGCTGGTGGGAATGCAAAATGACACTACTTTCAGCTACTTTGAAAGTGTCTGACATGTTTTTACAAAACTGAACATGGTCTTACTGTATGATCGAACAACTGCATTTCTGAATATTTATTCAAATTAGTTGATAACTTATGTCCACCCAAGAACCTGCACGATTGCTTATAGCAACTTTATTCACAAAACCAAACCTGGAAGCAGCCAAGATCTCCTTCAAAACATGAATAGGTAAACACACTGTGGTACATCCATGCAATGAAATATTATTCAGTGATAAGAACAAATGAGCTATCAAGCCGTGAAAATGCATGCAGGCTGCACTTAAGGTGAACCTTAAATGCAGATTTTTTACTGAAGAAGTTGGTGTGAAAAGTTTGTATATGTATAGTTTCATTTATATGACATTGTGAAGTAGACAGAACTATACAGACAGTAAAATGTTTATCAGCTTTGAGGGATTCATGGAGATGGAGTGAAATCTGAATAGGTGAATCAGAAGAGTTTTTTAGAGAAGTGAAATTATTCTCTATAATATTATAATGGCTGATAAATGACACTGCAATTGTCACACCCAGATAATACTACAGCACAAAAAGTAAACCTTAATGTATGCAATTTTTTGAAAAATATAATTTATGATGTCAGGTAACCCAGAAAGGAATACCGATGGGGATAAAATAATCTAACTTTATTAGGAAGGCATGAAGCCACCTCATTGAAGGGATGGGGGAAAAGTTTCTGGCCTAAGTAAACTAAGTAATGAGTTGAGTCATATAACTGATGGTAAGAGCACTGTATTCCAGTTGATAAAGTTTCATATGGGGGTATGCGATCTGCTACATATGTACATATCCTAGAATTGAACAGTTATTAACTAAGTAGATAGATGGAAGAGCCATGTTTTTCACTGCTGGAGTGGGAAGTTCCAGATAGGTAAAGGTGGAAGTTTAGAATGACCCATGTGAGTTGGAGACATCACTTTGAACTCATGTTTAGTTTAATATAGATAAAGATGTTACTCATGGAAATACTTATAGATGTGTGCATTACATGGGTTAGCATGCATACATATATTACCTTCCTCTCTCATATGAGAGGGCCTAAAACAGCAATAACATCTCAGTAGCTACAAGCACACCTAGTGCACATATCTTGGTTTCTAATACCCTTCTCCAGTAAAAGGAATTAGGGCTCCTTGGAGAAATGGCTGACTCTAGAACTCGGTAGGATATACACAAGATGAGCCTGGAGCAGCTGGCCGGGCCACAAAGTAAAGTGCTAATAACAAATGAATAAACAAACAAACCCCATAAGGATGGAGTTATGTCAAAGAGGCACAGGAACCAACCAAAAACCTCCCAAAGGCCAAAGCTGAAATGATTTGAGCAACAAAATAAGCAAAGTAGTGTTGGATTAGAACCCAAAGTATAAAATAAATATCCACCAGTCCACAAATCTGTGCATCAGAATATGTAGACACTCTGCCCTCAAGGAGCGGGGAGCATGAGACCGTACTTCTTTGGTGTGAGCTGTGCAGAGTGATTTCCTTCCAAAGAGGACAGTATAAAAAGGAAGAAAGAGAAACCTGATAAACCCTACCTTAGTCAAGTAATCATGGTCCGTTTCAACAGTAATAATTCATGTTTTGGAGGTAAGTTCAGGCATTACTTCTCCAAATAATTTTTAATGCCTCATTGCCTCTCTACTCTTCTTCTGGAATTAAATTAATATTATGTAAGACCATTTGATATTGTATTATTGTACTGTAGATCATCAAATCTCAGTTTTACTTCTCTATTTTGCAGGTTGGAAAATATATTGATTTATCTTAAAGTTTATTGATCCTTTTTTCTTCTTCAGTCTGCTATAAATACTGTCATATGTCATATATATGCATATCAGATATTTGATTGTATTTTTACATCAACAATTCTCATTTTCCCTTTTTAAAAATATTTGTATCTCCGTTGAGAAATACGTTCACTCATTTTGACTATCTTTTTACTTTTATAGTAGCTGCTTTGACTTTTAACTCTTACTTCCAACATCACTGTTGTCTTGGGGTTTGTTTCTATAGGTTATATTTTTTTTCCCTTAATCTTGAGTCACATTTTCCTTTTTGCAATGTTTAGCTATTTTTAGTTGATATGTTAGATTCTGTGGAAGATATATGGTAAAAAGTATGGATTCCATTTTCATTTCCTGGAGAGTATTTTTCTTCTAACAGACAAATTACTGGTTGATCACTTGGATTCACAGTCTGTTATGTCAGAATCAGTTTTGCCTTTTTCCAAAGACATAATTCTTACTCCTCAGGCATGGCAATTTGGAGATTTTAACTGAAAGTCCAAGGTGTTTACTGAGCCCCTCTAAATAACTTAAGTTTTTTTATGTTGTTGTAGGCAGCAATTTTAATATCTACTCAGCTTTATCAGTCTTCTGATTATTGCTTACTCTGGGACTACTTGGATTATCTCAACATGTAAAGTTCAGGAAGTAACCAAGGACTGGAGGGGAGTTTAGTTGCTAATTTAGAGCTTTCTCTATGGGACTTCTTCCTTTTGAAATTTTCTCCCTTATTTTCCAAATGCAGAGAATAGGAGTTCTGACCTCTGTTCTTTGGTACATCAACTCATAAAAAGACTCTAACTCATTGTTGGAGATAACCATCTTGAAAAGTACAGAACAGAGAGTGGCCTTGTGGAAAGGCTGTATAGCACAATGTCATTCTCTTTGGCATGTTTCTCATTAGTTTTAGGTTTATTACTTTTTGGGGTATTTTTGTATTTTGAAAATATTTAACCATTGTTATCTACAGGATGTTTAGTTTGATACAAGGTCTTCTATCATTTCGGAAAATATAACCTATCCTCCAATTTTTGTAGCCTCATTTTTCCAACTCTTTCTGTCTTGCTCTTCCCCTCTCTCACTTTCTGTTCCTTTCTCTGCATCTTTCAGCCCTTGTCTTTTCTAGTCTTCCTATTACCTCTTCCACTGTGGGTTCAGCAGGTTAATCACTCTATTGAATTTTTTATTTCAATAAAGATATTTTTATTTCTAAAAGTTTTAATTGTATTTTTCAAATATAATTCTTATTTTATATATTCTGTTTTTTTAATATATCCATACTTTTATTTCTTTAAGTGTATTTTATGTGCTTATTTTATTGTGTGTATTAATGCTAATAACTAATTGTAGCACATCAGATTCTATGTTGTTTCAGCTCATTTCTGTTTATAAAGTGACTTTTCTCATTTGCATATATAATGAGGAATATAGCTTAATATATCACTATATATATTTATGTTTACATATTGCTAATTCTGAACTTACATTCTTTGGAATTATATGTTTGTGCTCTAGGTTCAAACTATGTTTTCCCCAGAAATTACTTATTTTTGCCAAGTTCATGGTCCATATATTTGTCACATCCATGGGTCACTACAAATCCAGACAAAGTAAAATGAAATTTTTGTCATGTGGATTTTTTAGAACAAACAGTAGTATAAATTTTAGCCACAGTCCTATGTGAATCCAGATTTTTTCCCCTCCATCTGAATCAAAGTAAGTTAAGTATTCCTGAAATACTTGTATCCAGAGACAGATTTTCTTCCCTAGTTCACTTATCAAAATACTGTTTGGTTCTATGTGTGATACTCTGATTTGCCTCCCATCCTGCATGCAGTTCCAGGATTTTTCTCAACTCCCATGTGCATCCATAGATTATTAGTTGCTTTCTTGAAAAAAGCCAACTTCAGTGCTCATGTTCCTCCATGAATATATGCATTTTCATAATTTCTAAACTCCAAGGTCTTTCTTGATTTCTTAATAAACTAATAATATATAGATAGATAGATAGATACATAGATACATAGATAGATATACAAACACACAAACATCTCTCTGCTCTGTAGTGGAAAAATTTCTACAATAATTCCCCTTCTCAATTTTGTCCAAAATGGAAGCTTTCAAAAATATGCATCTATAAAACTGGTTTAATTTGTATCATTTCAGGGGCATTTTCAGGATGGAAGAACTATTAATTTACTTTGAAACTAAATAACATTTAAATTAATGTATTTTTCAACAAATGCTTTCTGAGGACCTCTTATTTCAAGGTACTATCTGGAGACCAAGGATATAGTAGAGATAAGATAAACACTGTACTTCATAAGGCTTACTGTCTAATAGATAATAGCTGTTAAAAATAATTACACAAAGGAGGATTTGAATATAATTATGGTAGATCTAACAAAGGGAAGGTACAGGGAAATAAAAGAACTGAAGTGGATCAGGAAGAAAAGTGCCATTTAAACTGAGATGTGGAGCCTGATTAGAAGTTAGTCAATGAGACAGAGGGAAGGTTATAATTTGTACAGGGAAAAAAAGTGTATTTAAAGATACTGACTTTGGTAGAAACAAGCTTAACTTATTAAGTTAACAAGTCTAAGACACTGAAATATGGGAAAAGTGGTGGGAAATGAGAATAAAAAGATAGATAAGAGCCAGGTAATGGATTTGTTGCTATTGCCGATTTTAATTTTTTTTAAATAATTTTTTAAGATTTTTTTTTTTTGATGTGGACCATTTTTTTAAAGTCTTTATTGAATTTGTTACAATATTGCTTCTGTTTTAGGTGTTGGACCTTTGACCATGAGGCATGTGGGATCTTAGCTCCCCGACCAAGGATCGAATCCACATCCCCTGCAATGGAAGACGAAATCCCAATCGCTGGACTGCCAGGGAAGTCCCACTACTGCCGAGTTTAATTATACTGAACTTTAACCTTCATCCATATAAGCAGTTATTTATTCATTCAGTCAGCCACTGATTTAGTAATTCCAATTTACCAGGGCCTTACTAAGTGTCAGGTCCCACTTTAAAAATAAAAACGGAGAGTCTCTGCCATCAGAGGGATGAGAATTGATTGAGGGAAGAAAGACTCTACATGTGTAAACAAATAAATATGATGCATTTCAACCATAACTCTCCTTCTGGTGCCATCCATTTTGCCTGCCAGAATACTAATTCTGGGGAAATGCTTTCACTACAAAATGTCGGTAGCCATTGACTTATTCCATAAATCCAAGATTATGTGTAGAGTGAGGGATAGGACCACAATCTTGGTTTATCCAGTACAGTTCTTCTGGCAGTTTATGGCAGGCCTCATTTCTCATTCATCTATATCTATGCCATCCTGGTTATTATATTTTGGAGACCAACATGTTCTCATTGCAAAGTGAATGTTATATTTTAGGAGCTCTATTAAAAGCCAATTGCAGTGGTCCATAGGAGAGATCATGGAGTTTGGGTTAGAATGTTGGTCATAGATGCATAAGAGGTGGGAAGACTTCAGCACTTATTTAGGAGGGAGAATCCATAGAATCTGATGACAGACTAAATATCAAGTCATTGTGAAATGCAGGTAATGTAGGCATGTTTTAGGGTGACATCTGTTTTACAGTTTATACAGCTGGTTAGTGGTACTAAGTTACAGAACATTGAAGACACAGTTGTTTTGATGGAGAAGGTGTATTGTTTTGGATATTTTTTGAAGTGCTTGTGTTATGTCCATTGAGGTCATTTAATAAATATTTGATATAGAGAGAGGTCTGAATTTGAGTTTACTAGACAAAATAGTCAGAAATTAAAGCTATAAGAGAGAATGTGGTTTCTCAGGGAGAGAATTTGAAATAAGGAGAGACAAGTGCCAGGAAGAAACCTTAAAGTAATCATATTTACAAGTTAGATAAAAAAGAGGTGACAACAAAGGCAATGGAAAAGGAAGAAAATGAGGAAAGTGTGGTGTCATAGCCAAGGTATAGACATTTTTAAGAAATAAAGAGTGCTCAACTGTCCAAGCTGAAGAGAGGTTCAATGACATAAAGGTTTATTGTTTTCATTCTTTCTACCAAAAATATCCTTGTATCTGAAACATTGCAAGCACTCCTCTAGGTTCTGGTAATACATAGATTATCTGTTCTTATCCTCAATTTAAGAAGCAAGAACAATAAGTAAGAAAGCAGTTCCTATACAGTGTATTAAATTACTATTATTAGTATTATTATTATTGAATAATATCTAGCATTAAGAATTGTGGATGTTCAACTAAGATCTTAGCAATATCATCCAGCAGAATTGTATCAATTTTTATTTTAAAAATTTTCCTTACTATTAGGCTGGATTAAATAATCCCTGATATTTTTCATTTTGTTCTTATAATCTTATTTTACATAATTATCTACCGTAACACTTCACAAATGTTGGCCAGGAACTTATTCATCAGATACCATGGTTTAATCTCTAGCGAAAATGTACACTTAGAATCAGCTAATTTTAAATGAGGGTAGAATTTAGTATGTTTACTGCCTGTGCTGTGGCCGAAGGAGGAAATGTGGTCTTAAGTGAGACCAAGAGAGGGGCTTCCCTGGTGGCACAGTGGTTGAGAGTCCGCCTGCCGATGCAGGGGACACGGGTTCGTCCCCCGGTCTGGGAAGATCCCACATGCTGCGGAGCGGCTGGGCCCGTGAGCCATGGCATCAGAATTGTAAGCTGCTTGAAAGCAGGGACTGTGCCTTGTTCCACAAAGTGGCATTACTTACTAAGCTTGATGCATGGTAGGAATGCAAATAGCATTCTTATTGAAAAAGTGTATGTAGGTATATAAAACAGGGGAAAATGCAGGTATCTTTGTAATGGAGCTGCTTTTTCTAGCCATGACAAACTATTGTATGAATAGTTAAACAACTTCTCTAATCTCCAACTAATAAATAATCATATAGTATGTTAATTGCTTTATTATTTGACAATAAAAGACTTTAAAATAAATGAATTTAATGTAATAATTATTCTAGTAAATACCCTGTTACAACTACAGCTGCATTCTTTATTGCAATAATATTAAGTTTCTCTTAGGAAATGGGAATCCATACTAGCTACATTTGTTACAAAGCAGGCCTTTTAATCTTAGTAAATTTAAATTATAGGTCAAGTATGGCCTCTTATGGTAATTAATCATATTTAAGAAAAGCGCAGGGGAAAAAAAAGATAGTATAAAATAAAAATAAAAATGATCCGTTTGATAGAATGGTACCATGATACCTAGATGTGTCCTCAGCCAACATTAATGAAGACACCTATTTTTTTTTTAAGCCAGACTCTTGCTAATAAAAATTACCAGCTTCTCTGAATCAACAGAAGTGATAACAGAGGTTACTAACACCTTTTTTTTTCTTTTAACCTACAACATCCACAGCATGGAGCAGTTGAAAACACCGTGTGACGGTAGCTTATGGTTAGTAATTTTAATGAGAAATCTATTTAAGATTGTTTAAAAAAAGACTTATAAGCAGAGTACCTTCTTATTATTGCTTCTAATTATTTTCTAGTTAAGTACCCAATACCTTCTTATATACTTTTCATTACCTAATTATTTACCTTATTTTTAATGTATAGAAGAAATTCAAGTATTATTATACTTAAAGCACTCATTTTATTAAAAATGTGTTATTTACAGTGTTGGTGAACATCAAGAAACTTTGATTGTATTTTTTCTTCCTTCATTAGTTTCTTTTCAAATCTTACTCATTTTATGCTTCTCTTAACGCTTCCTCCTATAGTGTGAGATTAGTAGTATATACCCTAGCCTAGAGCACAGTAAATGACAATGAATGGGATGGATTGTTAAATCAAGTTGAGATAAGGAAACATAAAGCAACATTCTTTATAAAATCGGGTTTCATCAAATGTTTGGAGCAAAATTAACTGAAAAGATGCCTCAGCAAGAATGGATGCTTTGAGCATTTAATTATCTCCTGTATGAATGGATGTTGTGAATGGGTGACCATAGTTTAAACTGTAAGTAGGTCAGAATGTCAGAATGCTCCAGAGAAAACTGTGTCCTTAGGTATATCCTTAGAAAAGCAAGAGCTGGCTAAGATTTCCCACTGAATGTTAACATTACTAAGAGAAAGACAAGCAAATGATACCCTACACAGCACTATGCTTGTTTTGGGTATTTTGTAGCTTAGTGGGCAAAGTAGGTGTTGTAAATTCCTAGGATTTCACATCAATACTAGTACTTGGAAAGAGAGAGGAACAGAAGCTTTGATCATACCAGGAAAAGATGAATGTTTCCACATTTTCTGCCTCAGCATGTGGGGTCCTCACTCCATTGTCAGAGCCTAAGAAAACACAAAGGCCATCTGTGCAGATGGGAGGATATTGCTGCTGTCTTTGGATCCTTGGCTTTTTCTCTGATAAAGATTTGGGTTTCACTATAAAAGTTACTTTCCTTATCTCCTTCAGTTTTTGACCTTTCGAGGCCATATAGCAGTGGGTCAGTGGAAAGCAAGCCGGGTCACCAACACCTAAAGCATCCTTTTTGTAGCAGCATTAGAGTATATTTTAGGAGACTCTAAGAAGTTCAAAAGTAGTGCAAACAGGACCAGGAAGAAGCATGTACAAAGTACTTCACTTGACAATCTTCCTCTGCTAAAAGACAAGCCCAGAAACTCTGCAAAAATAAGTGGCAGACCTAACTTTCCCAGCTTCAAAACTTACCAACAGATTGTGCAGATAGTGGGCAAGACTGATGTGACAACCTCATATATTCCACTGTCTCCCTTTGCTTTTTGCCAGTGGAAAACAGATCAGAGAGTAATACAGAACAAAATTTGGGTAAAATAAAGTATTGCTCACTGCTGCTTAAAATCCCAACATATCTGCCGTTAACAAGAATGAGTCATTAAAGACAGTTCTTGTGTGATGAGTCAGGAAAGGTTAAGAGCTGCTGAATTACTTCCAATTCTGAAACTCCTTTTAAAATGTAACATTTTATTACCTGATGCCAACTGAGTACAGTCAGGGAAACAGCATATGTATGTGGGGGAGAGGAGGAAGGATGGAGAATACACATAGTGAGTAACATGTAATAGTTTAGGGTCCTTTTCCCCTTTAGCTGGAGAACAGTAGCAGAGTAACCATCTGCTTCTTTTTAAGCCAAACACATTTTAAATCTAAAAGCAGCTGTTTATATCAAAGCCACCAGAAGAGGGTAATAATAATCAGAAGATGGGAGGGCTAGCTCATCAGCAGGAAGTGGGACAAGGTGTTCATTATATTCTTGAATGTATGTGACAGTCTGTGCTTTTCCAGCCTTGTATCATGGAGACAGACAGACTTGGCTTTAAATTCCAGCTCAGATACCAGATAGCTGTCTGACCTTTAGCAAGTTCACTAAACATTCTAAACAGCTTCCTTATCAGTCAGTGGTCGTAATAATAATGTACACCTCACAGCGTTCTTGTAAGATTAAGTGCAGTGAAATGCATAAAGCAATCAGCCCAGTTTCTGACCATAGCAGACAGTCAATGGATGCTGCTAGTATATTAGTAACCTATTTAGTTATTAAAAAATTAATAGTCTATGGTTCAGTAAACATCGGGGGAACATATATCTGTTCTCCTTAAGGAAGACATGTTTAACTGCTTCATCCTAAGGATACATGAGAAGATTAACTATGTTTTGATTACCAAAGTTCATAACAATCAGAAAACTATCTAGAAAAATCTAGATATTTTGTCAGCTCTGGATCTTTGTCCTTGTTTTATCAGTTACTAGCTGCATGGCCTGAGGAAAATCATTTGAATTCCTTGAGACAGAGGTTTGTCACCTGTACCTTTAACTATCCAGCTAAACTTGCCTTATGTTAGGAGTGCACAAAGAACTCTAGAAATTCAAATTGTTTTTGCTATTATGTAAGCCAACAATAAAGAAATAGTCCTAGTGATGTCTTCTGGGTCTGTTAACCTCTGCTCTGTATAAACGTCTACCAAAAATATTACAGAATACTGGAATATTCTGAATCTAAAATTGTAATAGTTATAATTTCTATGAGTTTCTTTATAATCGATAAAGGAGTCACAAAGACTTTTAAAACAACTCATCCTGAACTGCTTGAGAAGTAATCCTCTTTGAAGAACACCATATACACAACAATATTGTTACATATACAAGATTGTATATAATAATCTGTTCTACTGACTAGTTATTGTCTGGCTACAAATGTTAGTAGTTACTGACCAGTTACTAATATTGAGTCATGAGCTATCAATACTTATGTTGATAGACTTTTCACCTTTGGCTACTTTTTTTAAATCAAGTGATCAGTTTTCTTAGCACTCTTTTTTTCTCATCAAAGTCTCATTAAAACTGAGATGCATAGTTAGGTCAAATGTTGGGACAGAGATATAATATTCCTCTTTAGGCTGAATTAATAGGCCCACACAGGTGTCTGACATATGACTTTGGCCTTTTTGGTACCATCTGCAAATCTACCCTGACTAAACTTGTAAATATTAGGGGGAAAAAAAGTATTTTTGTTTCTTGACAGGCTGCACAACCTTCTGGGCCAAAGGATAACAATGTATTCACTATTTCACCATAATAATCAATTCAGTTACTAGAAAATCTCAGGTGTTGAGTAAAATTATTTGTATTTTTGATCTGAGCATAGACCTCTTTAAAAATACTTTTCCTTCAAATATTTACTTAATACCTCCAGGCTAACTCTCCTGTGTTTTTAATGGATGATTTATCATTTCACTCAAAGCAGTTAAATCCAGTTTCATTTGTAAACTTAAATCTCAACCAAAGCAAAATGAATGAATGGTGAATGAATGGTTTTCTGTAGGTAAAACTGAGCAGCCACTTAGAGACAGAACTAATGCAAAAAGTTAGTGAAAGAAGGCAGCTCGTGTGGGTCTTCCCTGGTGGCACAGTGGTTGAGAGTCCGCCTGCCGATGCAGGGGACACAGGTTCGTCCCCCGGTCTGGGAAGATCCCACATGCCGCGGAGCGGCTCGGCCCGTGAGCCATGGCCGCTGAGCCTGCGCGTCCGGAGCCTGTGCCCCGCAATGGGAGAGGCCACAACAGTGAGAGGCCCGCGTACCGAAAAAAAAGAAGGCAGCTCGTGTGCAAAAACAACTGGGCACATGGTTGGGAGGGTTCTCAGCCCCACTAAACAGAGAACACACTGCCATTCTCCAGGATTTAACAAAGCAAACACCTTCCTGTCAAGCCTGTTATGAAGGTCTTTGAAAACATTATTCCGACACAACTTCACTTAGATGAATGAATGTAAATCTTAATAAAACACATCAGCAACACTTAATTAAATACTGCAGACCAGTGCAAATGAATGTTGTTATAGATTGCAATACATTATTTTGCTACTGTTCTCATCACACAGGCATTTTCCATTGTCTTTTACATTAGAAAATGTAATTTCTGTAATTACTAATTACACTTTAATTTGAGGCAGATGTTTTTAAACGATTTATTTTTCCTCTGGAAAACTCTGTTTTTAAGTAAATAATTACTTGACTTCAGCCCAGGACTTCATATTCAAGTTTAAAGAGCCCCTTTTTTCACCTACTTTCTCCCCCTGCTCTGGAGCTGGCAGGGTGGGAAGTGCTGGGTCATTGCTGTTGGTCAGGGAGGGAAGTTAGCCTTCCACTGACACCAGCACCACACCAGGGAAGAGGAGGCTGGTGGCTGTATGGTGTTTTTACCCCCCATGGCGTTTGGCTGGAGTAGGGCGCAGAGTGGCAGAAAGTCTCTGCTTAGCTGTCCTTTCCTAGTCCTTTGGTTAAGAAAAACAAGCATTTCTTTAGGCTTTTTTTTTCTCTACACCCATTGGAGACTCCATGTTGAGGGCTTCTCTAGTATCCAGAGAGATAATTTGAATGAAAAAGAAAAGGAAAACTGAGAGAAGTCATTGCCATCTTATTCCTCAAGTCCCAAAGTCCCTAACCAATCTGCCTTCTTTTTCCCAGTTTTCAGAGTTTCTCTGTGCTTGTTTTATGTGTTATGTCCAGGGTTTCTATGTGTATTTCATGGGAAAAATAGGAAGGGATATGTCTATATCTACTGCACCAGAACAGGAAATCCAAAAATGCATTTATAACAAACATACCAGTAATAAGAGAAGAGCATATTAAACAACAGGATACTGTTTTACATCTATGGTGTGTTGGAGATGGCATGGAAAATGGTAGCTTACAAATATACCAGTAAATGTGTAAATTGGTTCAGACATTTTGTAAAGCAGTTTAACCATAGATCTGAAAAGCCTTAATGATTTTCATAACTTTGGATTCAACATTCCCACATCTTAGGATTTGTCCTAAATAGAGAGTCACAAAGATTGGTATATAGTGATATTTGCATTTACAATAACTAATAATACATGAAAAAAATTACATAGAACCATATATATACACATACACACATTCATATAGTCACAGGTGTGTATAATCCTGGTGAAATCTCTGTGGATTGTACCAATCTCAATCTTCTGGTTTTGGAATTATAATATAGTCAATGCAGAATGTTAGCATAGGTGGCACTGGGTGAAGGGTACAGGAGACTTCTATTCTGCACAACTTCCTTTGAATCTATAATTATTTGAGAATAAGAAGTACAGAAAAAGCCTTTGTCAAAAGATGTATTCTAAATTTTGCTGAAGAACATGACTACTACATGTTTTGTCTGCTCCATCAAGCCTACACCCCACACCTAAATTTTAAGGTGTTCATATACTGTTCACCCACCAATCCTCCTCTTCCCCACAAAGGTCAAATGTAAGAATTTCTCTCCCATCAGGTACTGCCTTCCTAAACTGTCTTCGTCATGCCCATTTCAGTACCTGCAGCTTCTATACCTTGATAACTTAGTCAATCAAACCATATCAAGCTTTCCTTGTAAGAAAGGCTATTATATTTAGAATTACACAGTAAGCATTTTGCTTTCTCATTATTTAGAATACATTTACTTTATCAGCTTCAAAATGAGGACCATTACGGAAAAGTCTGTCTTGTGTACTCCACACAGAATCTACTTGACACAGTGGTTGAACATGTAATACTGCTTGGTAACTGCTTGTGGTTTATAAAAGCTTCTATAAAATCAGTTTGGAAACAGAAGATTAAGAAACACAGAAAACAGTGGTAATTTGAAACCTTTATAAAAATCTTTCTCCAAAAGTTTAAAAAGAATAAGGCTACAATCGAGCAAATAGAGTCTTTTCAACAAATGTTGTGGAAAAACTGGACATCCATATGCAAAATAATGAATCTTACATCCTTCACAAAAATGAACTCAAAATGGATCACAGACCTAAATGTAAAATGCAAAAACTATAAAACTCCTAAAAGGTAATACACACAGACAAATCCTCAATGACTTTGGGTACCTTTTAGATATAACACCAAAGACACAATCCTTGAAATAATTAATTGATAAGGTGGACTTCATTACAACTAAAAACTTCTGCTCTGTGAAGGACGATGCCAAGAGAATGAGAAGAAAAACTACAGACTGTTATCCAAAATATGCAAAGAACTTTTAAAACTCAACAATATCCTGATTAAAAAATGGGCAAAAGATCTGAATAGACACCTCACCAAAGAAGGAATATACACGGCAAATATGTATATGAAAAGATACTCCACATCATTTGTCATCAAAGAAATGCAAATTAAAGCAACAATGCGGTACTACTACACACCTATTAGACTGGCCAGAATTCAAAATACTGACAACACATGTGGTCAGAAGCAACAGGGACTCTTACGTATTGCTGGTAGGAATGCAAAAAGGGCAGCCACTTTGGAAAACAATTTGGTGGTGTCTTACAAAACTAAACATACGCTTACCATACAATCCAGTAGTTGTGCTTCTTGGTCTTTACCCAAAAGAGTTGAAAAGTTACGTCCACACAAAAACCTACTCATGGACATTTATAGCAGCTTTATTCATAATTGCCAAAATTTGGAAACGGTCAAGATGTCCTTCAGCAGGTGAATGAATAAATAAACTGTGGTACATCCAGTCAGTGCAGTATTTTTCAGTGCTAAAATGAAGAGCTATCAAGCAGTGAAAAGACATAGAGGAATCTTAAATGCACGTTACTAGGAGAAAGAAGCCAATCTGAAAAAGCTCTATTGTGTGATTCTGCTATATGACACTGTGGAAAAGGCAAAACTATAGAAACAGTAAAAAGGTCAGGGGTTGCCAGAGGCTAGGATATGTAGGGAGGAATAAACAGACGGATCAAGACGATTTGGGGGGCAGTGAAACCATTCTGTATGATACTGCAATAGTGGATGCATGTCATTATACATTTGACTAAAACCACAGAATCTGTAACACCAAGAGTGAACCCTAATGTAAATTATGGACTTTGGATGTTAAAGACGTGTCAGTGCAGGTTCTTAGAGTGTAACAAATGAATCACTCTGGTGGGGATATTAAAAATGGGGGAGGCTATGTATGTGTGGGGGCAGGGGATTTATGGGAACTTTGCTGTGAATGTAAAACTGCTCTAAAAATGAAGATTTCTTAATTTTTTAAAAAAAGGGATAAAATCATAAGTATCCCTCTTTTAAAGTCTTTAGCCATAGGGATTTATTAAAAGCTCTAGTGATTGGATAAAATTAATATAAATTTGCTATGGCAGAATTTTATTTACGTTTTCACTGTATTTTATAAAATATCAGTGCACACTACTAGGTGAAATTTTTGTCTATATTTAAACATCGGAGAGGAACTCTTAATAAATGATTACTTATGAAAATCTGATTATTGCAATTAGAGTATTTGCTTGAATCCTATTGCTATCAATTAGGGAAGTAAAAACCCAATGTATGCTTCTAAAATTGTCCACCTAAGCTTTGAAAATACCTATTTTTAAGGTTTTAAAAGTAGAATAAAAGGAAAAACACAATGACTTTATCATTTTTGCTATTTTATAACTATGAATTAAAGTTTTAAAATGTTATCGCTTAGAACAAAGTCATTTGTTTCCTTGGTGTGAAAGAGCGACTCTGAAATTCAAACTCACAGAGTTTTTACTGAGATAACACAAACTTACCATGAGGTTAATAACCCAAAACCCTGTTCAATCAAGGCGCTTTGTCAGTGAATAAAATCACTCATTTGATATTCTCCTGAATAATATGGAATCAAAATGTAAGAGTGAAAATAAAAAACTTAGTCATGAATTTCTTGTGAGATAATCACAAACCAGAAATATTTCAGAAATAGCTCATGAAAGAATTACTCAAAAAATTAAGAGAGAATTCTTAACCAGAGTTTGCACAACTCTACAGACTCAATTATTTAAACATTGGTTCACCTCCAGGGTAAAATGATTTGAGTTATCAAAGACAGGTAAGCCACACAGATTTGAAAAATATCTGTCCCCAAATTTCAAAGACAAGTACCTGAACTTTCATGTAATAGTTTGATTTAAACTGACCCACACGTAGAGTGATAATGTGATAAATCATAAGGAACTTTTTTTCTCTTATTTATAATGTATGTCCCCAGGATAATATGATATTCCTAAGGTCTTTTAACTAAGCGAAGAATAAGACAAATTAACACACACACAGAGACATAAATGCAAAAAAGGCTAGGCACCAAATTTTTACTTAAAATATTTTTCAAAATATCAACTCATTAATTTTAAAGTTCTTATAGATAAATAACAAAAAGCGGGAATAATGAGGAAAATTCTGCAAAAGACGAGCAGTGTGTACATGATGCCACCCGTTATAAAAGAATATTATAAACATACAATTAGAACAATGTGGTTGGTATTGGTGCACAAATGGTCAAACAGTCCAATACAGCACACTGAAAAGTTTGGCAATAAACTCAAGTGCAAGTGGAAATTTAATATATAACAACAGTGGCATAAAAATTAGTGGAGAAAAGATAAACTGCTTAATAAATTGTTGTAAGTCTTATAAGTATTTGGAAAAAAATAAAAGAAGAATCATACTTTATTTCATACCCTAGTATAAACTCAAAATAGATCAGAGAGTGAAATGAGCTTAAATATAGAAAATGAAACTATACAAGTTCTGAAATTAATGTGGGCGATGTCCTTGATAACAATGGGGATAGGGAAAACCTTCCGAACTGGGATGAAAACTCCACTGTTAAGCATAATGTTAACTGTAGAGTTTTTGTAGATGTGCACTATTTTGTTGAGAACTTTCTTTTTTTTGATTACGAATGGTTATTGAAATTGGTGAATGCTTTTGTGATTTTTGTTTGTTTTATTTTTCTATTTTTAGGTTGTTGATATTGTGAATACATTGCCTGATTTTTCAATGTTGAAACAACCCTGCTATTTTTGTAGACAATCACACTTGGTCATGATGAGTTATCCTTTAGAATTATTACATGTACTTTCAGGAGAGGAATTAGTC
Organism: Neophocaena asiaeorientalis asiaeorientalis; assembly: GCF_003031525.2. NCBI lineage: Eukaryota > Metazoa > Chordata > Mammalia > Artiodactyla > Phocoenidae > Neophocaena > Neophocaena asiaeorientalis. The sequence continues at coordinate 3,205,201 of NW_020185322.1, forward strand.
AGGAATTCTCTTTGTGAAATGTTTTTGTCTGGTTTAGATATCAGTTATGCCAGCTACATAAAATGACTTCAGAGATAGTCCCTTTTCTTCACTTTTCTGGAAGAGACGGTAAAGAATTTAAATATTTCATTCTTAAATGATTGGTAGAATTCTACAGTGAAGCTTTCTGGGCCTGGAGTTCAACTTTTTTTTTTTTGCAGTACACGGGCCTCTCACTGCTGTGGCCTCTCCTGCTGCGGAGCACAGGCTCCGGACACGCAGGCTCAGCGACCATGGCTCACGGGCCAAGCCGCTCCGCGGCATGTGGGATCTTCCCAGACCGGGGGACGAACCCGTGTCCCCTGCATAGGGAGGCGGACTCTCAACCACCGCGCCACCAGGGAAGCCCCAAGTTATCTATTTCTTAAGAGAGTTTTGGTAGTTGCATTTTCCAAGGAAACAGAAAAATTTTTTTAACATCTTTATTGGAGTATAATTGCTTTACAATGGTGTGTTAGTTTGTGCTTTAAAACAAAGTGAATCAGTTATACATATACATATGTCACCATATCTCTTCCCTCTTGCATCTCCCTCCCTCCCACCCTGCCTTCCCACCCCTCTAGGTGGTCACAAAGCATCGAGCTTATCTCCCTGTGCTATGCGGCTGCTTCCCACTAGCTAGCTATTTTACATTTGGTAGTGTATATATGTCCATGCCACTCTCTCACTTTGTCCCAGCTTACCCTTCACCCTCTCCATATCCTCAAGTCCATTCTCTAGTAGGTCTGCATCTTTATTCCTGCCTTGCCCCTAGGTTCTTCCGACATTTTCTTTTCTTTTTTTTTTGATTCCATATATATATATGTTAGCATATGGTATTTGTTTTTCTCTTTGTGACTTACTTTACTCTGTATGACAGTCTCTAAGTCCAACCACCTCACTACAATTAACTCAGTTTCCTTCCTTTTTATGGTTGAGCAATATTCCATTGTACATATGTGCCACATCTTCTTTACCCATTCATCTGTTCCTGGACACTTAGGTTGCTTCCATGTCCTGGCTATTGTAAATAGAGCTGCAATGAACATTTTGGAACATCACTCTTTTTGAATTATGGTTTTCTCAGGGTATATGCCCAGTAGTGGGATTGCTGGGTTGTATAGTAGTTCTATTTTTAGTTTTTTATGGAACCTCCATACTGTTCTCCATAGTGGCTGTATCAGTTTACATTCCCACCAACAGTGCATGAGGGTTCCCTTTTCTCCACACCGTCTCCAGCATTTACTGTTTGTAGATTTTTTGATGATGGCCATTCTGACTGGTGTGAGGTGATACCTCATTGTAGTTTTGATTTGCATTTCTCTAATGATTAATGATGTTGAGCATTCTTTCATGTGTTTCTTGGCAATCTGTATATCTTCTTTGGAGAAATGTCTATTTAGGTCTTGGGCCCATTTTTCGATTGGGTTGTTTGTTTTTTTGACATTGAGCTGCAAGAGTTGCTTGTATGTTTTGGAGATTAATCCTTTGTCAGGTGCTTCATTTGCAAATATTTTCTTCCATTCTGAGGGTTGTCCTTTGGTCTTGTTCATGGTTTCCTTTGCTGTGCAAAAGATTTTAAGTTTCATTAGGTCCCATTTGTTTATTTTTGTTTTTATTTCCATTTCTCTAGGAGGTGGGTCAAAAAGGATCTTGCTGTGACTTATGTCATAGAGTGTTCTGCCTATGTTTTCCTCTAAGAGTTTGATGGTGTCTGGTCTTACATTTAGGTCTATAACCAATTTTGAGTTTATTTTTGTGTATGGTGTTAGGGAGTGTTCTAATTTCATTCATTTACATGTAGCTGTCCAGTTTTCCCAGCACCACTTATTGAAGAGGCTGTCTTTTCTCCACTGTATATTCTGGCCTCCTTTTTCAAAGATAAGGTGACCATATGTGCATGGGTTTATCTCTCGGCTTTCTATCCTGTTCCATTGATCTTTCTGTTTTTGTGCCAGTACCATACTGTCTTGATTACTGTAGCTTTGTAGTATAGTCTGAAGTCAGGGAGCCTGAATCCTCCAGCTCCATTTTTCTTTCTCAAGATTGCTTCGGCTAGTTGGGGTGTTTTGTGTTTCCATACAAATTGTGAAAGTTTTTATTCTAGTTCTGTGAAAAGTGCCAGTGGTAGTTTGATAGGGATTGCATTGAATATGTAGATTACTTTGCGTAATAGAGTCATTTTCACAATGTTGATTCTTCCAATCCAAGAACATGGTATATCTCTCAATCTATTTGTATCATCTTTAATTTCTTTCATCAGTGTCTTATAATTTTCTGCATACAGGTCTTTTGTCTCCTTAGGTAGGTTTATTCCTAGAATTCTTTTTGTTTCAGTGGTAAATGGGAGTGTTTTCTTAATTTCACGTTCATATTTTTCATCATTAGTGTATAGGAATGCAAGAGATTTCTGTGCATTAATTTTGTATCCCGCTACTTTACCAAATTCATTGATTAGCTCTAGTAGTTTTCTGGTAGCATCTTTAGGATTCTCTATGTATAGTATCATGTCATCTGCAAACAGTGACAGCTTTACTTCTTCTTTTCCAATTTGGATTCCTTTTATTTCCTTTTCTTCTCTGATTGCTGTGGCTA
>NW_020185322.1:3208083-3225818 GCF_003031525.2 Neophocaena asiaeorientalis asiaeorientalis
TGAGCTGCTTGTAAATTTTGGAGATTAATCCTTTGTCAGTTGCTTCATTTGCAAATATTTTCTCCCATTCCGAGTGTTGTCTTTTGGTCTTGTTTATGGTTTCCTTTGCTGTGCAAAAGCTTTGAAGTTTCATTAGGTCCCATTTGTTTATTTTTGTTTTTATTTCCATTTCTCTAGGAGGTGGGTCAAAAAGGATCTTGCTGTGATTTATGTCATAGAGTGTTCTGCCTATGTTTTCCTCTAAGAGTTTGATGGTGTCTGGTCTTACATTTAGGTCTATAACCAATTTTGAGTTTATTTTTGTGTATGGTGTTAGGGAGTGTTCTAATTTCATTCATTTACATGTAGCTGTCCAGTTTTCCCAGCACCACTTATTGAAGAGGCTGTCTTTTCTCCACTGTATATTCTGGCCTCCTTTTTCAAAGATAAGGTGACCATATGTGCATGGGTTTATCTCTCGGCTTTCTATCCTGTTCCATTGATCTTTCTGTTTTTGTGCCAGTACCATACTGTCTTGATTACTGTAGCTTTGTAGTATAGTCTGAAGTCAGGGAGCCTGAATCCTCCAGCTCCATTTTTCTTTCTCAAGATTGCTTCGGCTAGTTGGGGTGTTTTGTGTTTCCATACAAATTGTGAAAGTTTTTATTCTAGTTCTGTGAAAAGTGCCAGTGGTAGTTTGATAGGGATTGCATTGAATATGTAGATTACTTTGCGTAATAGAGTCATTTTCACAATGTTGATTCTTCCAATCCAAGAACATGGTATATCTCTCAATCTATTTGTATCATCTTTAATTTCTTTCACCAGTGTCTTATAATTTTCTGCATACAGGTCTTTTGTCTCCTTAGGTAGATTTAGTCCTAGATATTTTATTCTTTTTGTTTCAGTGGTAAATGGGAGTGTTTTCTTAATTTCACGTTCATATTTTTCATCATTAGTGTATAGGAATGCAAGAGATTTCTGTGCATTAATTTTGTATCCCGCTACTTTACCAAATTCATTGATTAGCTCTAGTAGTTTCCTGGTAGCAGCTTTAGGATTCTCCATGTATAGTATCATGTCATCTGCAAACAGTGACAGGCTTACTTCTTCCTTTCCAATTTGGATTCCTTTTATTTCTTTTTCTTCTCTGACTGCTGTGGCTAAAACTTCCAAAACTATGTTGAGTAATAGTGGTGAGAGTGGCCATCTTGTCTTGTTCCTGATCTTAGTGGAAATGGTTACAGTGTTTCACCACTGAGGATGATGTTGGCTGTGGGTTTGTCATATATGGCCTTTATTATGTTGAGGAAAGTTCCCTCTATGCCTAGTTTCTGCAGAGTTTTTATCATAAATGGGTGTTGAATTTTGTCGAAAGCTTTCTCTGCATCTATTGAGATGATCATATGTTTTTTCTCCTTCAATTTGTTAATATGGTGTATCACGTTGATTGATTTGCATATACAGAAGAATCCTTGTATTCCTGGGATAAACCACACTTGATCATAGTGTATGATCATTTTAATGTGCTGTTGGATTCTGTTTGCTAGTATTTTACTGAGGATTTTTGCATCTATGTTCATCAGTGATATTGGTCTGTAGTTTTCTTTCTTTGTGACATCTTTGTCTGGTTTTGGTATCAGAGTGATGGTGGCCTCGTACAATGAGTTTGGGAGTGTTCCTCCCTCTGCTACATTTTGGAAGCGTTTGAGATGGGTAGGTGTTAGCTCTTCTCTAAATGTTTGATAGAATTCGCCTGTGAAGCCATCTGGACCTGGGCTTTTGTTTGTTGGAAGACTTGTAATCACAGTTTCAATTTCAGTGCTTGTGATTGGTCTGTTCATATTTTCTATTTCTTCCTGATTCAGTCTTGGCAGGTTGTGCATTTCTAAGAATTTGTCCATTTCTTCCAGGTTGTCCATTTTCTTGGGATAGAGTTGCTTGTAGTAATCTCTCATGATCCTTTGTATTTCTTCAGTGTCAGTTGTTACTTCTCCTTTTTCATTTCTAATTCTATTGATGAGTCTTCTCCCTTTTTCTCTTGATAAGTCTGGCTAATGGTTTATCAATTTTGTTTATCTTCTCAAAGAACCAGCTTTTAGTTTTACTGAACTTTGCTATTGTTTCCTTCATTTCTTTTTCATTTATTTCTGATCTGATCTTTATGATTTATCTCCTTCTGCTAACTTTGGGTTTTTTTTTTTGTTCTTCTTTCTCTAATTGCTTTATGTGTAAGGTTAGGTTGTTTATTTGAGATGTTTCTTGTCTCCTAAGGTAGGACTGTATTGCTATAAACTTCCCTATTAGAACCACTTTTGCTGCATCCCATAGGTTTTGGGTCATTGTGTTTTCATTGTCATTTGTTTCCAGGTATATTTTGATTTCCTGTTTTATATCTTCAGTGATCTCTCGGTTATTAAGTAGTGTGTTGTTTACCATCCATGTGTTTGTATTTCTTACAAATATTTTCCTGTAATTGATATCTAGTCTCATAGCATTGTGGTCAGAAAAGATACTTGATATGATTTCAATTTTCTTAAATTTACCAAGGCTTGATTTGTGATCCAAGATATGATCTATCCTGGAGAATGTTCCATGAGCACTTGAGAAGAATGTGTATTCTGTTGTTTTTAGATGGAATGTCCAATAAATGTCAATTAAGTCCTTCTTGTTTAACGTATCATTTAAAGCTTCTGTTCCCTTATTTATTTTCATTTTGGATGATCTGTCCATTGGTGAAAGCGGGGTGTTAACATCCCCTACTATGATTTTGATACTGTCTATTTCCCCTTTTATGGCTGTTAGTATTTTCCTTATGTATTGAGGTGCTCCTATGTTCCATGCATAAATATTTACAATTGTTGTGTCTTCTTCTTGGATTGATCCTTTATTATGTAGTGTCCTTTTTTGTCTCTTGTAACAGTCTTTGTTTTAAAGTCTATTTTGTCTGATATGAGAATTGCTACTCCAGCTTTCTTTTGATTTCCATTTGCATGGAATATCTTTTTCCATCCCCTCACTTTCAGTCTGTATGTGTCCCTAGGTCTGAAGTGGGTCTCTTGTAGACAGCATATATACGGGTCTTGTTTTTGTATCCATTCAGCCAGTCTATGTTGTTTGGTTGGAGCATTTAATCCATTTACATTTAAGGTAATTATCAATATGTATGTTCGTATTAGAATTTTCTTAATTGTTTGGGGTTTATTATTGTAGGTCTTTTCCTTCTCTTGTGTTTCCTTCCTAGAGAAGTTCCTTTAGCATTTGTTGTAAAGCTGGTTTGGTGGTGCTGAATTCTCTTAGCTTTTGCTTGTCTGTAAAGCTTTTAATTTCTCTGTCAAATCTGAATGAGATCCTTGCTGGGTAGAGTAATCTTGGTTGTAGGTTTTTCTACTTCATCACTTTAAATATGTCTTGCCATTCCATTCTGGCTTGCAGAATTTCTCCTGAAAGATCAGCTGTTAACCTTATGGGGATTCCCTTATGTGTTATTTGTTGTTTTTCCCTTGCTGGTTTTAATATTTTTTCTTTGCATTTATTTTTTGATAGTTTGATTAATATGTGTCTTGGCGTGTTTCTTCTTGGATTTATCCTGTATGGGACTCTTTGTGCTTTCTGGAATTAACTATTTCGTTTCCCATATTAGGGAAGTTTTCAACTATAATCTCTTCAAATATTTTCTCAGTCCCTTTCTTTTTCTCTTCTTCTTCTGGGACCCCTATAATTTGAATGTTGGTGCATTTAATGTTGTCCCAGAGGTCTCTGAGACTGTCCTCAATTCTTTTCATTCTTTTTTCTTTATTCTGCTCTGCACTAGTTACTTCCACTATTTTATCTTCCAGGCCACTTATCCATTCTTCTGCCTCAGTTATTCTGCTATTGATCCCTCCTAGGGATTTAAAATTTAAAATTTCATTTATTGTGTTGTTCATCACTGTTTGTTTGCTATTTAGTTCTTCTATGTCCTTGTTAAACATTTCTTTCATTTTCTCCATTCTATTTCCAAGATTTTGGATCATCTTTACTATCATTATTATGAATTCTTTTTCAGGTAGACTGCCTATTTCCTCTTCATTTGTTAGGTCCGGTGGGTTTTTTCCTTGCTCCTTCATCTGCTGTTTCTCTGTCTTCTTATTTTGCTTAACTTACTGTTTTGGGGGTTTCCTTTTTGCAGGCTGCATGTTCATAGTTCCCGTTGATTTTGGTGTCTGTCTCCAGTGGCTAAGGTTGGTTCAGTGGGTTGTGTAGGCTTCCTGGTGGAGGGGACTAATGCCTGTGTTCTGGTGGATGAGGCTGGATCTTGTCTTTCTGGTGGGCAGGTCCACGTCTGTTGGTGTTTTGGTGTGTGTGTGGCCTTATTATGATCTTAGGCAGCCTCTGTGCTAATGGATGGGGTTGTGTTCCTGCCTTGCTAGTTGTTTGGCATAGGGTGTCCTGCACTGTAGCTTGCTTGTCATTGAGTGGAGCTGAGTCTTGGCATTGATATGGGAATCTCTGGGAGATTTTTACCGTTTGATATTATGTGGAGGAGGGAGGTCTCTTGTGGACCAGTGTCTTGAACTTGGCTGTCCCACCTCAGTGGCACAGCTCTGACACCTGGCTGGAGCACCAACAGCCTGTCCTGCACACAGCTCAGAGTAAAAGGGAGAAAAAGAAAAAGAAAGAAAGAAGAAGATAAAATAAAATAAAAGTACAATAAAATAAAGTTATTAAAATAAAAATAATTAAGAAAAACAAATTTAAAAAAAACGGACAGGGGCTTCCCAGTTTTTTCCTTGCTCCTTCATCTGCTGTTTCTCTGTCTTCTTATTTTGCTTAACTTACTGTTTTGGGGGTTTCCTTTTTGCAGGCTGCATGTTCATAGTTCCCGTTGATTTTGGTGTCTGTCTCCAGTGGCTAAGGTTGGTTCAGTGGGTTGTGTAGGCTTCCTGGTGGAGGGGACTAATGCCTGTGTTCTGGTGGATGAGGCTGGATCTTGTCTTTCTGGTGGGCAGGTCCACGTCTGTTGGTGTTTTGGTGTGTGTGTGGCCTTATTATGATCTTAGGCAGCCTCTGTGCTAATGGATGGGGTTGTGTTCCTGCCTTGCTAGTTGTTTGGCATAGGGTGTCCTGCACTGTAGCTTGCTTGTCATTGAGTGGAGCTGAGTCTTGGCATTGATATGGGAATCTCTGGGAGATTTTTACCGTTTGATATTATGTGGAGGAGGGAGGTCTCTTGTGGACCAGTGTCTTGAACTTGGCTGTCCCACCTCAGTGGCACAGCTCTGACACCTGGCTGGAGCACCAACAGCCTGTCCTGCACACAGCTCAGAGTAAAAGGGAGAAAAAGAAAAAGAAAGAAAGAAGAAGATAAAATAAAATAAAAGTACAATAAAATAAAGTTATTAAAATAAAAATAATTAAGAAAAACAAATTTAAAAAAAACGGACAGGGGCTTCCCTGTTGGCGCAGTGGTTGAGAGTCTGCCTGCCAATGCAGGGGACACGGGTTCAGGCCCTGGTCTGGGAGGATCCCACATGCCGCGGAGTGACTAAGCCTGTGAGCCACAACTACTGAGCCTGCGCTCTGGAGCCTGTGCTCCACAATGGGAGGGGCTGTGACGGTGGGAGGCCCGCACACCGCAATGAAGAGTGGCCCCAGCCCTCCGCAACTGGAGAAAGCCCTCTCACAGAAATGAAGACCCAACACAGCTAAAAATAAATAAATTAAAAAAACAAAAACAAAAAACAGACAGACAGAACCTTAGGACAAATGGTAAAAGCAAAGCTATACAGACAAAATCACACACAGAAGCATACACATACACACTCACAAAAAGAGAAAAAGGAAAAAATATATATATATAGTTGATCCCAAAGTCCACCTCCTCAATTTGGGATGATTCATTGTCATCTCACAGAGGCAGGGTACATCAAGTTGACCAGGAACATTAAATCCACTGCTCCTGAGGCTGCTGGGAGTCATTTCCCTTTCTCTTCTTTGTTTGCAGAGCTCCTGACGTTCAGCTTTGGATTTGGCCCCGCCTCTGCATGTAGGTTGCATGAGGGCGTCTGTTCTTCGCTCAGACAGGGTGGGGTTAAAGGAGCAGTTGATTCAGGGGCTCTGGCTCACTCAGTCCGGGGGGAGAGAGGGCTACGGATGCGGGGCGAGGCTGGGCGGCACAGGCCAGCGTGAAGTTGCACCAGCCTGAGGCGCACCGTGCGTTCTCCCGGGGAAGTTGTCCCTGGATCACAGGACCCTGGCAGTGCAGGCTGCACAGGCTCCCGGGAGGGGAGGTATGGAGAGTGACTTGTGCTTGCACACAGGCTTCTTGGTGGCGGCAGTAGCGGCCTTGGCGTCTCATGCCCATCTCTGGGGTCCGCGCTGATATCCACGGCTCATGCCCATCTCTGGAGCTCCTTTAAGCAGTGCTCTGAATCCCCTCTGCTCGCACACTAGGAAACAAAGAGGCAAGAAAAAGTCTCTTGCCTCTTCAGCAGCTCCAGACCTTTTCCCAGACTCCCTCCCGGGTAGCCGTGGTGCACTAGTCCCTTCAGGCTGTGTTCACACAGCCAACCCCAGTCCTCTCCCTGGGATCTGACCTCTGAAGCCCAAGCCTCAGCTCCCAGGCCCCGCCTGCCCCGGCGGGTGAGCAGACAAGCCTCTCGGGCTGCTAAGCGCTGGTTGGCACTGATCCTCTGTGCAGGAATTTCTCCGCTTTGCCCTCCGCACCCCTGTGGCAGCGCTCTCCTCTGTGGCTCCGAAGCTCCCCACCTCCACCACCCGCCGTCTCCGCCCGCGAAGGGGCTTCCTAGTGTGCGGAAATCTTTCCTCCTTCACAGCTCCCTCCCACTGGTGCAGCTCCTGTCCCTATTCTTTTGTCTGTTTTTTTTTTTCTTTTGCCCTACCCAGGTACATGGGGGAGTTTCTTGCCTTTGGGGAGGTCTGAGGTCTTCTGCCAGCGTTCAGTAGGTGTCCTGTAAGAGTTGTTCCACGTGTAGATATATTTCTGATATATTTGTGGGGAGGAAGGTGATCTCCGCATCTTACTCTTCCGTCATCTTAAAGCTCCTCCCATAACTTTCTTCTAAGTTCTCCAATTAATTGGCATAATTTTGTTTATAATGTTGTCTTATTATCCTTTTAATATCTCTTGAGTTGGTAGTAATTTAACACCTGTCATTTCTGATATTGGCATTTTGCATCTTCTTTTGTTCATATTCATGGGCTAGAGGCTTACTGATTTTATTGATCTCTCAAAGAACCAACTTTTTATTGTATTGATTCCTCTATTGTTTTTCTTGTTCTTTTCCATTGATTTCCACAGTGGAGTTTGATATTCCCTTCCTTCTACTTACTTTGGGTTTAATATGCTCTCCTTTCTCTTGTTTTATAAGGTGGGAGAGGAAGTTGTAATTTAAAACATTTTTTCTCATATACATATTTTATCTATAAATTTCTCCCTAAATACCACTTTATCAGCATCCCATAAATTCTAATATATTGTTTTCATTTTTATTCAGCTCACAACACTTTATAATTTCTCTTCTGATTTCTTCTTTGACCCATGTGTTATTTAGAAGTGTGTTATTGATAGTCCATATTGTGTCATTTTCCAGAGATCTATATTTATTTTTGTTTTAATTCTACTCTGGATAGAGAGCATACTAGAGTTTTTTTAAACTTATTGAGAATTCTTGCATTTTGTGATCCCAAATTTGGTCTATCTTTGTAATGTTCTGTATGCACTTTAAAAAGATTATGTATTTGGAACTGTTTTTTTGTTTGTTTGTTTGTTTGTGGCACGTTCTATAAATGCCAGCTAGTTCAGCTCTTCATAAATGAAAGGTATTTTCACTGTTGTCAAATCTTTGCTGTTGCAAATGTGTGTGCTGAAACTCCCTGAAACTGTGTGCACATTTATAAAAGTATCTTTACCGTGTTTACCTAGAAGTGAAATACTGGATCTGACTATATGCATAGTTTTAATTTTACTACATATTACCAAACTCTTCTCTCAAGTGGTTTCCCAATTTTCATTTCCATCAAAAAACTCTTTCTCTTGTGCTCTACCCAACAAAAGATATGATCATACTTTAATTTTGTTAACCAAATCGGTATGAAATAGCAATATATTTTTATTTTATACTTTTCTAAAAACTATGATAAGTAAATGTCAGTTACATATTGGTTCTTTGCATTTCTCAGTCATACATTCTCTCTTCACATATTTTCCCTTTTTTAAAATTAGTTGATTTGTTTTTCTGCTCATCAATTTGCAGCTCACCACAAGGTCATGAAGAAATTATCCTGTAGTTTCTTCATGAACCTTTACAATTTTGGCCTTCACATTTAGGTCTATGATCCATCTCTAATTAACTATTTAGTTTAAAGAAAACTCTAAGTAGTAGTAACTTTTTGGTAGTAAAAGTAGGTTGAAAAATTTTTTTATAGATATCCAATTTTCTTTTATGGAAAAGAATTTTATTTATTAAATTGTATGGGTACCTTTGGCAAAAACCTAAGTTACTGTATATCTGTGGTTCTATTTATGAGCTATCCATTTCTGTGCTATTAGTCTATATGTCTATCATTATAACAGTATCACTGTTTTGGTTACTGGAGTTTTTAGAGTAGATCTCAACCTTAAAGAGGACTCAGCATGGAAATTTCCATCCCTTTTCATGTTACTTTCTTAACGTTTCTTCATAGCCACAGCTCTCCAATGTCCCCCAGTGTCCTTACAAACATAATTTTTAGTTGATCTATGTTGTTGATATGGCATGAGCATATATCATAAATAGAAGTGGAATTTCAGTTGAAGATTTCTTGAACAAGGCACAGAAATGCAAATTAAAAAGAAAAGTTTGGTAAAAATTCAACTACATTAAAACAAGGACTTGTTTCATTAAAAGATCTGATTTAAAAAAAGGAGAAGATAAACTCATCTAATGAGAATCTTTTTCACATGAGCACTAGGAAATATGGAATTGAAAGTCTGTAGTAGCATTTTTTAAATCATAGAAATTGGAATCCATCCAGACATCATTGATGACAGAATAAAAAACTAGTGTTGGCACATCCAGACAGTGGAATAAAATTCAGCATTAAAAATGAACTATACCCAACTGAATCAGCATGGATAACTCTTAAAATATAGTGCTATTTAATATTAGGAGTTCACAGAAGTAGTAGAGCTATATATCATCGTTATTTCATTTTAAAATGTTAAAACCAAGCAAAGCTATACAAAGGGTATGAACAGATATATAGTGTTAACATAAAATATTAAACATCTAATAAAATGTGCAAAGGGCATGAGCAGGGCATGCATGAACAGATATCTGATATTTGTATAAAATATTAAGTCAGTATTAATAGGGAGGAATTTTAATTTTCAACCACATATTATCTTCATTGGTGAAAACAGGAATTACTTATGTCTATTCAACATACAGACTATGATTAGAGTGGAAGAGATGAAATGGTCATAGTGTACTGGTTGAAGGATAATTTTATAAAGATTTTCCAGGAATAATTTGGCAACGGTACTCAACCAATTTTCAATAAAATATGCTTTTACCTTTTACTGCAAATTCTACTCTTAAGGTTTTACCTTAAAAAGAATTTGGGGGGCTTCCCTGGTGGCGCAGTGGTTGAGAGTCCGCCTGCCGATGCAGGGGAAAGAATTTGGAGATACAGAAATGGGTTTATGAACAAGAAACTGCACTGTAGTTTTATTTAAAAAGTCAATAAACAGAAGTATGTTCTACATTCGTCAATTTGTCTGGTGAACAGAACATGATAGTATGATAGATTGTGCAAATGTTAAAACAAAATGAAAGTGATAACTATAATAGAATTTGTTGGTTGATATTACTTCACAAAATCCAAATTAAGATTCAGAAGATTTAGAATTCTCTCAAATTAAATTTACTAAACCTTTATTTTATAGTTCATTGCTATCATTTTGTTTTGTAAAGAACTGATACCAACTGAGAATCAGTAATTTATTATGATATAGTTATGAATAAAGCTGCTATGAACATTTCCATGTGATTAGTTTCTGAACATATGCTTTACTTCCCATTCTTTAAATGTATGGAAATATAATACCATGGTCATTGGGTACACATTTTTTTTTTCTTTTTTTCTTTTTGGTATGCAGGCCTCTCACTGTTGTGGCCTCTTCCGTTGCGGAGCACAGGCTCCGGACGCGCAGGCTCAGCGGCCATGGCTCACGGGCCCAGCCGCTCCACGGCATGTGGGATCTTCCTGGACCGGGGCATGAACCCGCGTCCCCTGCATCGGCAGGCGGACTCCCAACCACTGCGCCACCAGGGAAGCCCCACGTATGTTTGACTTATTAAAAACTGCCACGGGTTCGTGCCCCGGTCCAGGAAGATCCCACATGCCGCGGAGCGGCTGGGCCTGTGAGCCATGGCCGCTGGGCCTGTGAGCCATGGCCGCTGAGCCTGCGCGTCTGGAGCCTGTGCTCCGCGGCGGGAGTGGCCACAGCAGTGAGAGGCCTGTGTACCGCAAAACAAAAACAAAAACAAAAAGAAAACAAAAAAAAACCCTGCCAAACAATGGGCCATCCACGTGGGAAAGGCTATCCCAATTGTGGTATATTAATACAGTGGAATACCACTTAGCAAAGGAAAAAGAAATGAACAACTACATGGATAAATTTCAAAAACATTATGCTGAGCAAAAGAATTCAGACACATAAGAGTATTTACTGCATGATTCCATTTATATGCTGTTCTAAAATGGCTAAAACTAAGCTATGTGGTAGAAATCAGATCAGTGGTTGCCTTGGATGGAAGGGGATTGACTAGGAAAGGCCATGAAGGACATTTTTGTGTTAATGGATACCTTCCACATCCTAAATAGCGCTGAGAGTTTCGCAGGTGTATACACTGATCAAAACTCATTGAACTGTAGGCTTTAGGGGAAAAAAAAAAAAGAGAGAGAGAGAGAAGGAAAAATGTATAATTTTCCCAGAATTGATATTAAAATCACAACTCAGGCGTCACTGGTGGCGCAGTGATTAAGAATCTGCCTGCCATTGCAAGGGACATGGGTTCAAGCCTTGGTCTGGGAAGATCCCACATGCCCGTGGAGCAACTAAGCCCGTGTACCACAACTACTGAGCCTGCGCTCTACAGACCAAGAGCCACAACTACTGCAGCCCATGCGCCTAGAGCCTGTGCTCTGTAACAAGAGAAGCCACCACAATGAGAAGCCCATGTACCACAATGAAGAGTAGCCTCCCCTCGCCACAACTAGAGAAAGCCCGCATGTAGCAATGAAGACCCAGTGCAGCCAAAAATAAACAAATTAATTTAAAAAAATAAAAAATAAAAATATTAAAATGGTTAATATGGTAAATTTAAAAAACAATAAAAAATAAATTAAAAAAAATAAATCACCCCTTTATGCATATTTTGTTTTTGCACATTGTTAATTTCAAATTAAAATAATAGTATTGTGTAAATATATTTAGATGTGGATATTTGTAATATATTCTTAAGTGAGAAAGGCATATACATTCTCTTTAAGTTACATCTAAGTAAAAGATAATATTACTAGTGTTATTGCTAGTTTGTGGTATCTTGGGTGATTTTTGTTTCTTCTTGGAATTTTTCTGTATTGTATAAATTGGTTGGAAAAAATATCAATTTTGAAATTGTGGGTGGGTGGTGAATGAATAAACAATTAAATTAAAAGGAATGAGTTGCCAAAATTACTAAATTCAACATAGAACTCTTATAGCATAAAAACCAAGAAGCAATGAGTATGTGTTTATTCTCTTTTGTGTATTTCATAAAAAGTTTGGACAAAGTATTCTAGAGTGGCAAATAATCTCTTCACTCTCCTGCAACAGAATCCAAAATTCCAATCATTAGGAACTCATTCTTCTAGTACACAAATAGATGTGGAAAATGCCTCACCGTGACATAAAGGAACTGTAGGAAGTCAGTCTGCAGTGCTGTTTGCCTGACCTATTCATCTTGACCTTCCCTAGCCATTTTGGGAGTGATTTATCAAATATACAGAACAGATAAAAAATCCCCACTTGCTCATATTTTCCTTAAGCACAAAGGGAAAAAGCAGATTGGTTTTCAGTTTCTAGCCCAAATTTCTAATTACAGTGGCTTTCTCCCCAAGAAAGCTTGTGAGAGGGGTGTGGGGAAGAATGCCTCCAGTCATAGTAAATGAAGAACCAAGCAGCTCCCGGATAAAATTGCACAACTTCAGTAACACTGTGGGATCTACCTAAGATGTAGGTTAGATTGTCACATCTCATGTTGAACCTTAAACAAAACCATTATTCTGATTCATAAAGCCATATTTAATTATGAAGTAATCTGGGCTTGGTGAAATAAAAGATAACAGCACTAATACCTTTTCATCTCCTCTAACAATTACAGGAGTTGTTTCCAAGCCGTCTCAAGGAGAGAAGTTCTGGAAATAATCAAAATGAGCTGGAATAGAATAAAAGTAGTATGTAGCATGTATCTATCTAAATGTGCAAGAGTTGCGAGTCTATTATTTTTAACGGGGAAATGTATTATGCCTATAGTAGTCTATTTTGAAGTTTACTTACATGCGTTGGAATGAGTAAGATGGTATTGTTGGCTACAAAATCATTAGCCTCAGGCTTTCATAGGAAGGAAACTATGCTGAGGGAATAGACTATGTAGTCTACAAGCTCAGTAAATGCTTTTAGTTCATTGTGGTGTTATCAAGTAAGGTAGCCTCAAAGTGTTAATGCAGCATCTAAAAGTGCCTAGCTCTCTCCTTAGACACTAGAAGTAACTGGCTTAATAAAATTTAAGAGCAGCAGTATCAGAAGCAGAGCTCAGTACCTCAGAGTTCTGTGAAAGTAGTGTCATCATCATATTTAGGTTTAAATTGAGAACTCAACAGTACAGATGTATTGTTTTCTTTGGAAGATCTTAACCTTGCAAGAGAGTGTTTGAAAATTTTCAGGAGTAAATGTTGGAAAACATGATCTTGTAGTGATGATGACTGAGAAGAAATATAAATGTTAAAGAAATGCTGATGGGTGGAATTCAGGGTTTTAGAAATAAATGTGATAATGTATTTCACAGAAATACATTAATGTTTCATTTGATAGAAGGATTTTCCTTTTAAATAGGTTGACCTGATAGCAAATGCTCCACTTTCTCTTTTAAAAATACTCTTTACCCTCCCCTTTTATTTCATTAAAGAGTGGAAGGTAAAGTTTCTCTAACCCCTTTTATTCTTTCCAAGGACAACTATTTGAGCAACATCTAATCACAGATCAACGGAATATAGTCTGAAATCCAAGAGAATGAGGCTTCAAAATGTTTGAAGAATATATCCCAAGTTATGAACTGTGGCTCATCAGAATTCCAAAAGTAAGAGATAATCTTCCTCCATTTCACACTTGAATCTGCCTACCATACTGGGGGAAGAGTACACATACCTGAGAGGCTAGAGACTACGATTTGACATGGGAATTATAGTAAAAGAAGTTGGAATAAAAACTGGGCTGTAACTGCAAAAAGACTAAAATATCAGGCACAATATACTGTGAATAGTGAAGAACCATCATTATTTTTAAGCAGGTAATAGAATTTCCAAATGTATGTTATTTTTAGAGAGAAAACTTTGAACAGAAACTGAGAATAAAAAAGGAAAGAACAGAAAAAACTATACAGAAATATATTGCAATAATCCAGGAATTAAATATAAATTGTCACAAGTAGGAGCAGGAAAAAAAGAAATAGGCTGTTTGGATTTGAAAGCCATGATAGAGATAGACACATTAGAGACTGCTGTTCTGTTGAATGAAGGGGTGAAAGAGAAGTAATAATAAAAATTGATCTGGAGATTTTTGCTTGGGTGAATGGAATATATACATGGTGGTGGCATTACACCATAAACAATACAGAAGGTAGATGGGTTTTGAGAAAGATAACACATTTAATTTTAGACTTACTACTTGAAGTCAATTACAGTATTATATAATATTTGTATTAAATATTATAGAATTATAGAATATTTAATATTTAGAAAGAGATAGCCAATGTGCATTTTATTTGGTTCTAGAAGTTCTGTAGATTGGAAGTGCAGATTTGGGTGTCATTTGAATACAGATTTTGTTGGAGATGGAGTGGGTGAGATCATAAAGTAAGAGCATGGAGAATTATGAGAAACCTGTGCAGGCTGAGTGTTGAGCCCTGGAGAACATTCACATTGAAGGAGTGGGCGTGTGAAAGAGACAAGCAAATGAGGCCAATTAGATGGGAGATAAATCTGAATAGTGTCCTGAAAGGTAAGGCAGAAAGTTTTGAGAAGGAAGCACAGGAAAACAGCACCAAAGTTTTCCAAGAGGTCATACAGGAGAGGGCTTGAGAATAGATCTTTAGAATAGAAATTTCAGAAGTCACTCATAACACTGAAATTCAAGTTTCAGTGTAGTAGTGTAGCAGTAGGCAGTTTGTATTAGGTGCAGCTGAAGAAGTGAGATCAGGGCATAGAAATTATTCTTCTGTTGAATTTGATGGTAAAGAGAAGGCAAGGTAACTTGCAGTAACCTTCAGAGAGACAGCATCTAAAGATTTATTTGAAAGCCAAGGGAAGGTAATCATGAAAAGATAAAGATACAAGTGAGAAAGTCAGGAATGAAGTAACAGAAGATCTGGCTGAAGCATCAGAGATCAGTGTCATATTGGAAATAAAACTATTAAGAAAGCCAGGAGTTGGAGTCAGTTTTCCACATGGCAGTTGGATACAGCAAGGGTCAGAACTGGGGGTAAGAACAATGTAGCCTCACCTATGCATTTGCATTTCCCTCTGACCACAGAACCTAAACTATCCAATGGGACTCCTCTATTTTCTTGAATTCATATATCAAACACATCTGGATGTTGCAAACCCTGCAGGCAAGATGAGAAATATCTACTCTTCAGTTCAGAGATTTGGCAATTCTGTCAAAGACTGAACAATTCGAATGCCCAGGCATCTGCTTACAGACTTGCCCTTGGTTCTTCCTTTAGATTAGCTGTCAAAGTGGTTCTCCAGCTTTTGAGATACATAGGAAGTATGAAAGAGCAACCAAATATACTGTACTTTGTGAGAGATGGAAGAGGTTTTCAAGGGTAATGATTAGTATACATGAGTCTCAAACTGACTGCCTCCTGAACCTAGTGCAGGTAACATGTAATTAATTCCACTGTAAAGATGCTAAACTAGGTCATGTTGTCTGAGTCCAGAAAAGTACGGGAAGCAGCACAGATTATCCTCACAAACTAGGGACAAAAGGAAAAAGCAACACCATTTGGACTTTCTCAAACATTTCATTCCACTCAGAGATCAATCCCAGTTTGCCAGGCCCACAGCTCCCTAGTGTGATTCTGGCAACAAGGCTTGGGTCCTTTAGCTCTTGCCTTTGCCCCTGTTCTCATTTCTTACTCTTCTCTCCCTTAATAACTAGCTTCATACTTTTTCTGCTTTGTAAATAAGATTGGGGGTGGGATGAATTGGGAGATTGGGATTGACATATATACACTATGTATAAAATAGATAACTAATGAGAACCTACTGTATAGCACAGGGAACTCTACTTAGTGCTCTGTGGTGACCTCAATGGGAAGGAAATCCAAAAAAGAGGGGATATATGTATACATATAGCTGATTCACTTTGCTGTACAGTAGAAACTAACACAACATTGTAAAGCAACTGTACTCCAATAAAAATTAAAATAAACTAGCTTCAGCCACTCTGGTCTTCCGGTAATAGAATATGCCAAATCATCACTCCCTTTAGAGCTTTAACACTAGCTGTCCCCTCAGATTTGGGCATTACTTGCATCTTTAAATATTAACTTTATTAGTTTAAATATTAAATCCTCAAAACCAAGGTAACTCCACAGGTCTCTTCATCATATTTTTATGTTTTATATTCTTCACTGAATTATTAGTTATATTCTTTTAAATTTGGTGCCTATTTGTTGCCTTGACCTCAGAAATACAAAGCCTTATGTGTCCTGTTTATCATGTATTCTCAGTACCTAAACCATTGTCTGCACAGATGGGTATGTAACATACCATATTTCATAACATGTATTATACTATGCAAAACCTAAAATACATAATGCATAAAGAACCATAAGAAGAAAAGAATCCTGATTATAAAACATAAGGCACAGTTTTATATGAGCTCTAGAAATTAAGAATATAAGTAGAAAGCAGATGGAATAATGCATTTTCACCAAATTCAGTGACTGAGGATAAAATAGGAAATGGTAGATAAATAAGAGGTATACTTTTGATCAATTAAGAACATCACTCCTAAACTGTGTGTTTAACAAAGTATAATATGAAACTTTAAGGATTTATGTAAGGTGTATTATGATGATTTAGTTATAGTTAACTGTCTCCCATCTTACTAGTGGGTCCAACTCCTGTCTACATAACATTGATGGGTTAGTCTGGGGTTGCAACACAGCCTTCTAGCAACTCATTTCTTCAGGTAGAAAAATTAAATGCGTATCTGGTAAAACAATCTGAGATTGAGCAAATGTGAGTTTGGTATACCAGGAACTCCGTGGTTTATTACACCCTGGTATTTGTTTAATGTTCATAAGGAATAAGCAATTTGCTAAAAAGAGGAGACAAAATAGGGCTCATAGAGATGTTTTTCCCTTCTTATGTGTCACACACCCCATTTTACTCTGTTATGTTTAATCATAGGCTTCATATCTAAGCTGTGGGAAAAATGATAAAATGAGAACTAGGTCAGGTTTTGCACAATTTTATCATTATCGCTTCTGCATTTAAATTGATAGGGTGTTTTCAGAATGGCACTTTGTAAAGCATAATGTAAAAGCCCCTCTGTTATATAATGATGTATCAGTATGCTGTCAGCTGCCTTGTGCTGAGGTTTTCTTTTTTATTGTAATAGATATCAGATAATCAGACATATACTTACTGTTTAAGATTTCTAAAGCAAACAGCCATGTATCCAACAGAGAAAGAAATAGAACAATACAATCACCCTAATAGCTCTTCTTCGTGCCTCTTCTTTTACATTTCCTGTTTCTCTACTAGAGATACTGATTTTTGTGATCCCTTTCCTGACTTTTTAGAGAGTTTTAAACCTCTGTATATGTCCTTCAATAATATAATTTAGCATTACCACTTTTGGAACTCAATATAAATGGAAAAATGATTTTTGTCTTTTTAAAAAATAATTTACTTTTAGAGTAGTTTTATGTTCTTAGCAAAATAAAGAAGGTACAAGATTTTCCATACACCCTCTGCCCTTACACATGCCCCCTCATTATCAGCATCCTCCACCAGAGTGATACATTTGTTTACAGTTGATGAACCTGCACTGACACATCATTATCACCAAAAGTCCATAGTCTACATTGGGGTTCACATTTGGTGTTGTAGTGTCTATGGTCTTGGACAAATATATAATGACATGTATCAACCATTATACTATCATGACGAGTATTTCACTGCCTTAAAAATCTTCTGTGCACCACCAATTTATCCCTCCCACCCACCTCCCACCCCCAACCACTGGCGACCACTGATCTATTTACTGTTTACATAGTTTTGCATTTTCCACAATGCCACATAATGGAATAATACACTGTGTAGCCTTTTCAGACTGGCTTCTTTTCCTTAGTAATATGCATTTGAATTTCCTCCATGTGTTTTCATGGCTTGATAACTCATTTAGTTTTTTTTTTTTTTTTTTTTTTGGGAAA
>NW_020185322.1:3225955-3242202 GCF_003031525.2 Neophocaena asiaeorientalis asiaeorientalis
CTCAATCACTGCGCCACCAGGGAAGCCCTCATTTAGTTTTTAACATTGAATAATATTGTATCGGACGTACCACAGTTTATTCATTCAGCTGCTAAAGGACATCTTTATGGTTTCCAAGTTCTGGCAATTAAAGCTGCTTTAAACATCTGTGAGCAGGTTTTTGTGTGGATATAACTTTTGAATACTTTTGGATAAATATGAAGAAGCACAATTGCTGGATCATATAGTAAGAGTATGACTAGCTTTGTAAAAAAAAACAAAAAACAAAACAAAACACTAAGGTGTTTTCCAAAGTGACTGCACTCACTATTTTGCATTTCCACCACGAGTGTTTATGTTGCTCCACATCCTTGGTCATATATGTTATAACCAGTATTTTAGATTTTGGCCATTCTAATAGGTGTGTAGTGGTATCCCACTGTTCATCTAATTTGCATTTCTGTGATGATAAATGATGTGCAGCACGTGTTCATATGCTTATTTGCCATGTATATATCTTCTTTAATAGAGGTGTTTGTCAAGATATTCGGCCCATTTTTTAATTGGGATGTTTACTTTCTTATTGTTGAGTTTTAATTATTCTTTGCATATTTAGGATAACAGTTCTTTACTAGATGTGTCTTGTGGAAAAAATTTTCTCCCAGTCTGTAGTTTTCCTGCTCATTCTCTTGACATTGTTCTTCACAGAGCAGAAGGTTTTAATTTTAACGGAGTCCAGCTTACTGGATTTTATTGGATTGTGCCTTTAGTGTTACTTCTAAAAAGTCTTCTCCAAGGTCATCTAGAAGGATAACATCCTGTGTTATCTTCTAGGTGTTTTATAGTTTTGTGTTTTACATTTAGGTGTATGATCCATTCTGAGTTAATTTTGTGAAGAGTATAAGGTGTGTGTCTGGATTCATTTTTTTGCATGTGGACGTCCACTTGTTCCAGGACCATTTGTTGAAAAGACTGTATGATATCACTTATATGTGGAATTTTAAAAAGCCAAACTTTTAAAAACAGAGAGTAAAATGGTGGTTTACCCTGGGATGGGGGGTGGGGGAACAGAAAAGATGATGTTTAAGGATACAGACTTACAATAAGTAGTAAATAAGCCCTAGAGATCTAATGCACAGTATAGTGAATACAATATTGTATTGTAATCAGCAAATGCTAAGAGACTAGAAATCTGTTATTTCAACTATTAAAAAGAAAGAATAATTATGTAACATGATGCAGGTATTATTGCTACAAAATTATATTACAATATATAAATGTATCAAATTAACATGTTGTATGCCTTAAATTTACACAATGTTATATGCTAAATATATTTCAATTAAAAAAAAAAAGACTACCCTTGCTCCACTGTATTGATTAGCCTTTGCTCCTTTGACAAAGATCAGTTGACTACATTTATGTGGGTCTATTTCTAGACTCTCTATTCTGTTCCATTGATCTGTCTATTCTTTCACCAACACTGCATTGAATTGATTACTGTAGCTTACCATAAGTCTTGAAGTTGTATAATGTCAGTCCTCCTCATTTTCCCTTTCCTTCAATATTGGGTTGGCTATTCTGGGTCTTTTGCCTTTTCATATAAACTTTAAAATCAGTTTGTTGATACCCACAGAATAACTTACTAGAATTTTGATTGGGATTCCATTCAGTCTGTGTATCTACCTGGGAAGAACTGACATCCTGACAATATTGAATCTTCCTATCCATGAACAAGGAATCTCTCTCCAGTTATTTAGATCTTTGATTTTGCTCATCAGAGTTTTGTAGTTTTCATTATATAGATCTTGCAATTATTTGGTTAGATTTATACCTAAGTATTTCAATTTTTAGTGATAATGTAAATGGCATTGTGTTTTAATTTCAAATTTTTATTGCTGGTATAGAGGTAAGTGATTGACTTTTGTATGTTAACGTCATATCCTGCTACTTTGTAATGGCTTCTTAGTTCCAGGAGTTGTTGTTGTTTGGTTGATTGTTTCAGATTTTCTACATAGACAATTATGTCATCAGAGAAGGAAGACAGTTTTATTTTTTCCTTCCTAATCTGTATGCCTTTTGTATTCTTTTCTTGTCTTACTGCATTAAAATAATTGCATTTTAGACTACAGGATGGAAGCACCAAAAGGCACATCACTTGGTTTCTTAGATCCTTGAATCACACAGAAAATAGAAATGGCAGCAATTTTATTTTCCCAAAATAGTAGCATTCAGTCAGAGTGCTCTAAGATGTTGATTCCAAGAACCTATTAAAAAAGTCTTCAGAGAATTAAATTATGTTTAAACTGAATGAGTGTCATTTTCTATGTCCTTGCCGTGCCCTTCTAACCCTGGTTAAGCTGAATGCAATAACCTGTGGGAGCTCTGGTCACGGGTTGAGTGCCACACTAATGATCAGGGGTCACTTTCATTTTCATCCTAGATATACTTAAGCCTCTGGTATTTCCAGGTTTCAAAAGCTCTTAGCACAACAGGAGTTCTTAACCTTACATGATGTGTGTTTATTTTTAATCCCTGTTTCTCCTTGTTTGACAGGCAAAAGGCCTGTGTCTGGGTCATTTTCAGTGACTTTCTTGTTCTTCCTTCCTAAATTCACAGCACTTGGCAGGTAACATTTACCAGGTCACTCTGACCTCCATGTGCAAAGCAGCTTTTCTCTAGTGTAGGTGGAGGAATGGGGCCAAGGATGGATGCTAAACCATTGCCATGTTTTAAACCATGTAGGTAGGGCAATGTTTTAAATTTGCACTGAGGTTCAACTTCAAACTCCATGCTTTAGGTGAATCCAGATTTGACAGTCTCTTCATATAATATACTATTCTCAGAGATTTAAAAATATATATTATTAGAAATCTCTATGTTTTATATTAAAATAAATTTGCATAATACATTACCTTGGTACCAACTGTTAAAAATAATGGGAAGAAAGATAGCAATGGATAGGCAGAAGACTAAATTGGCATAGCAACTATAATTAGTACTGTGTAGGAAAATTTTTCTTTGCGAATCCTTGGTAAACCAGAACTGTTATTTGTAAGTATCATATATATATATATATGTGTATATATATATATATATATACATACATACATATATATGCATATAACCTTTTTTGAAAGTGGAGATACTTCAAAACTCAAGCCTAATTAAATCATAGTCAGCAACACTCACCAACTTTTGACAGAAATATCCAGCGCCTTGCAATGAAAGTGTTTCAGTTATGTATGTATAATTAATGTTTATTTGACCAACCAAAGTGTAGTTGTCCTTCTGTGGGAGTGAAAGAACCTGAGCTTTCTAAAGTATATTTCTCAGGGTCAAACTTCAGTGAATGAAGATTTTCATTTTAAAAGACAAAAACTAATATTGTGTCTCTCCAAAGTCTTCCTTCATGGCTGTCCTATTGCTTACCTGTGGCTCTGGAATTTTCCTTCTCTCCTTTTTGTCAGGTTAAAAGAAATTTAAAAAAAAATAAATAAAAAGGAAAGAAGACTTGGGAATCTCTTCTTGAGCGGCCTTAGTTACTTATTCTGGCTTTCATATCTACATTAAAGGAAACAGTCCCAGTTTACATGTAAACAGAACAAATATCTGTCTTTTCTATATAGAATGGAGTCTATTTTTAAGCATAAACCCCTCTGAAACCAATTAATACTAGGTATCTGACCTACATAATGGATTCTGAACTCCTTATTTTATTTTTCTCCTTTTTGTTTTTAAAGCAACACAATGGTTCATATATCTTTGTATTGATTAAATGGGTAATTTGCTCAATGTGTATATATCACTTGAAACAGATTTCCAACAAAGCTCTTTAACCAGCATTTTTACACTACTGAGTACTTTTAAGAAGTATTTCCCAAACTGCTGGAGTCAATTTATATATCTGAGCTGGCAATGTTAAATGTCTGTAGCCACATGTGTTGATCCCAAAGTTGCCAAGCATATTCTCTCTTCAAAAAAGTTGTACATAAGATAAAACAAAAACAAAAAAACAAGGAAACAAAGAGTGTTCTTAATTCCTCTGTTCTCAGTCCATGCCCTTTCTTTTTCTTGTGGCCTCTGTAGTCTCAGTTTGTTCTCACAGAGAATCATTCCTCTGTGATCTTGCTCTTGGGTGTCTCCCACTGCGATCATTGTGTGGATTAACAGTCACCACATTTAGGTTTCTTCCACCCCTGGGTCTTCAAATTTTACAAGAAAACCTTCTTTTAAAAGAAAATTTCAAGAGCTCTACCTAAAGAAAATAATCTCTAGAGGTGCAATTTTCAGCATCATGCTTAGTGCTGGAAAAGATATTTTTGTTAAGGGGAAAACTATTCAGGGACTTTAACATTCAGACATGTGCATAAATACTGGCCATACTGTAAATAAAACACTTTTAAAGGATCGTAAACCTTTTGTATTTTGTTGAATGCTTGGTAGAGCAGACATTTTACTGAGTCACCTTGATTATTACATCATATTACTGAACTACAAACTTTTTAAATCCCAGAGTGATTTCTGGGATTTTTGTGTCTTCTTTGTAGAATCATATTGATGTAAAGAAGACTGACCCAAGGGCTTTACGTCTAACTGTGTATCTGCTGTCGGTGTCTTTATATTCCTCCATCATAATATCTGTATACATTTAAGGGCAGAATATCACCATCCAGTCAGATGATAGTTCTGTATCTAGAACGCATCACTGGCACTTCCGTTTACATAATATCCCACATCTAACTAAATTCAAAATCCTTTGGAATTTATCTTCCACGTATAGTAATATGCTACAACGAACACCCATGCAACCCACCTTGAGAAATAAAACATATTACTATGAAATATCACTATGGGAACCTCCTATATATTCCTTCACAATCGCATACTCCTCCCTTCACCATTCCCAAAGATAACATCTTTCTTGAATTTATTGTTCATTATTTCCACTGTATTTCTTTTTCCTTTAAATATATGCATTCATTTAAAATATATGCATACTTATGTAAATATACTATATATATGTATATATATAAACATTTAAACATTCTACATAAGTAGAATTCTGTATTGCAACTTGCTTTTTTCCACACAAAAATGTATTCATGCCAGTTGTGATGTTCAGCAGGTCTTAATTTCCTAAATGACTGTGACCATCTTTCCCAGCCTTTATGCTCTTCTTACCATGTGACTAGTCTTCCTGAGAGGTGTTTGGGGGTTTCTTCCCTTGAATCTGGGTGGGGGCTTTTCAGAAGTGATGCTATGTGACTTCTGAACTAGATCGTGAGAAGAATACAACTTTCATTCTACTCTCTATTTTAAGATGCTTCCTCAAGGGAAATAGATACTATGATAAGAGGAAACCAAAACCATGTGGAGAGACTCATGGAGAGTAACTGAGATGATCAGCTGACATCTGGTCTCAG
Source organism: Neophocaena asiaeorientalis asiaeorientalis (assembly GCF_003031525.2). Taxonomy (NCBI): domain Eukaryota; kingdom Metazoa; phylum Chordata; class Mammalia; order Artiodactyla; family Phocoenidae; genus Neophocaena; species Neophocaena asiaeorientalis. The sequence continues at coordinate 3,231,361 of NW_020185322.1, forward strand.
TGGACTTGGGAATGAGCATGCCTTTAGATGATACTACTTCCCAGCCTCCCAGTCTACCAACTGATGCCTCAGACAAGGTAGAGAAGGGGCAAACCATTTCCCCTATGCGTTGTCCCAATTCTGACCTATGAAAACCAAGAGCATTATAAATGGTTGTTTTTCATCACTAAGTGTCAGAGTACCATATCTTGAAACCACAGTAACTGGAACAACATATATCTTTCTGGTTTATTTATTATGATTACATTGTTAAGTTATTTCAATATATCATAGCTTGTTAATTTATTCTTCTGTTGGTGGACACTGAGTTTGTTTCACTTTTTTGCTATTATATATGAAGCTGCCAGTAAGAACTGTAAACGTATCTATAGTGTGCTGATGCAGCAGTTTCTACAGTGGTATATAATCAAGAGTGGAATTGCTTTGGCCCCCAAATATGCATATCTTTAATTTTATCAGATATTGCCAAATGCACAATGATATTGTACTAATTTACACTTCCACTTGTAATATATGAGTTTTCATTATCCCATTACCTAATTTTCCAATAAAATTTTGATATTTGAATTTACATATCTCTTGATTATGAAGTAATATCACCATTGGCCTAAGCTCCCTAAATACTCTTGAGACTGAACATCATTTTATATGTTTATATTGTGGTGGATATAATTTATATATATCTCAATATGAAGCAATTCATGAATCGCTTGGATAGACCATATGTAATTGTAAATTTTTCAATATATTTACTGTTTCAGGGTGGCTGTTTGTTTTGCTACTGTTAAAATACTGATATTTATATCTTAACTTCGTAATTGAGATTGACCCCAAAGTTTTCTTTCTATGCCATAGTTATTTGCCTATGACATCAAGTCTATATTAATGTCATAACATGAATTGCCAAGGGATTCTGTATTTTTCCTTTATTTTCAGTTTAACAAAATTTACTTTTGAAAATTTCTAGGTTATATTTCATTCAACCTATGTTTAATTATAGATTTAAATACTTGAACAATTATAGACCTGTTTTCTTGAGTCAAATTAGTATATTATATTTCATGGGTATTTCTTATAAGGATAGCACATTTCAACTTAAAATAATTGTTTTGTTTTAAATGATAGTATGCTTTGTGTCTTGATCATACATTAAATGTACTCTTGTTTTCTTGAAAAATTAAATATAATTGCTTAAATTTTCTCTGTGTATGTGTGTATTACTAAAGATACTTGGAAAGTGTAATTCTGAATTTTCATTTTTTATTCTTACTTATATTGGAGATGATTAGTTTTCTTCTGTGTTTTTTGATTTTGTACTTAATGCTTAGCAGAGCACTACTTTTTCTGCAAAAATATCGTGAAGACTGTGATGAGATAGGAATCTGTAGGAAGAATTTGGAATTGTTTCTTCCATTTGTATAGAGTGCTACAGATAAGTGATTAAGTTCATTTCCATGTTTAAAGTGTCCTGGTTCATTCAGATAATATGAAATAGAGCCTTCAGCTCATGGTGGGTATGACCTCCAGTTATGAATTCTGACAGCTATAATGTTTATATACTCCCAGGGCCTACTGTAGAAAAATTATCTAATTGTCTCCTTTAGAAAATAGGCTAATTTTTCATTTTCTTTTTAACGTGGACTACCTTTTCAACATGATGTTGTCATTCCAGTGTCCTTTCTTTATATGAAGTATCACTGTCATATCCTCCCCTTGCACAGACATGAGGATTTATCTTCTCTCCCTCTCTTTCAACAGGTCATTAAAATCCAACCTGTAAGTTACAGAGAACAACAACTCTCTCCAGGGAGCGACATCATCAATGTAAGTTTGCCACACTGATTTTCAATTACCTTGTCATTTTTTAAACCCTAAGGTTTCTGTTTATTTCTGTAAGGTCTGCTAAGTTTTACTTTCATACTTACTTTGGAGGATATTTACAATATCTAGTCCATCATGTTGCCATATATGGAAGTCTTAATTCAATCTACAGAGAGCAGCCAAAGTAATTGTTTCAAAAGGAAAAATCACATGCTTAAAATCTTTCTAATGCCTTTCCAGTGATCCCTGGATTAAGACAAAGCTTCAAAAAAGGGCTGACCAGGCCCTGCATGCATATTTCTATGTAAGCTGTAGATTTATTTTGCACTATACTTTATTTGACATTTATCCAGGAATTACAGCCTTCCGTCATAACTTCCAGTGCTGTCAAAGGGCTTTATACATGTTGTTGTCTCTTCCTTAAACATTCATCCCTCTTTCCTTCCTCTAGTTAATTTCCACTTTCCTTTAGATCTCAGTTCAGGCTTCACTTTCTCAAGAAATGTCTTCCCTGGGACTTACCTGGCAGTCCAGTGGTTAAGACTTCGCCTTCCAATGCAGGGAGTGCGGGTTTGATCTCTGGTCGGGAAGCTAAGATCCCACATACCTCACTGCCAAAAAACCAAAACATAAAACAGAAGCAATATTGTAATAAATTCAATAAAGACTTAAAAAAAAATGGTCCACATCAAAAAAATCTTAAAAAAAAAAAAAAAGAAATGTCTTCCCTTACTTCCGGACTTGGTCCTTTTCTCTCCTCCCAGAGAGCACTCGTAACCTCTCTCACTGTTTATCTGTAGTGATACCTGTGTTTTAAAATTCCATATGTGTGTACAAAATTATTTGATTTATATGTTTCTCTACTTGGACTAGAAATTCTCTGAAGGCCTGTAGTGTATCTGTTTTTTTTTTTTTGCGGTACGCGGGCCTCTCACTGTTGTGGCCTCTCCCGTTGCGGAGCACAGGCTCCAGACGCGCAGGCTCAGCAGCCATGGCTCACGAGCCTAGCCGCTCAGCGGCATGTGGGATCTTCCCGGACCGGGGCATGAACCCGCGTCCCCTGCATCGGCAGGCGGACTCTCAACCACTGCGCCACCAGGGAAGCCCAAGTGTATCTGTTTTTATTCATGCATGTTATCCCCAGCACCTAAAACAAAGTTGACACTAAATATATATTTGTATAATGAAATAAACAAAATATAAATGTGGGCTCCTTTTGAATAGGAAATATTCAATTTTCTATTCTTCCAGTCAGGAAGGATTCCTATTATAAAGATGACCAGAGATGCATCTAGAAATAACTTGCTATCTGAAGTTAGGGATTTAATTTTCATTGTTCAGGGTAGTATATCAATCTCTTCTTCCTTTCAGCTCCTTCATTCTTTAATCTGTAGGGTCATGTTTCCATTAGATGATGCCATTTTAGCAAAACCCCCATCCACAAGGAGTCCTGGGGACTTACACGTCCAAAGTAGCATGGACAGTTGGTGACCTGTAGCCTTGTGGTTATAATTATCATATATGGTGACTGTTCAAAAACAATGACAACTTACTCATGGCAAGAGGGCGTGTGAGGTAAGGTGCTCCTATAAACTCTAAACTCACAGGCACGGAGTATGTGTTTACGAGCCATAACTTAGCAAATAGTTTAAGTTCCATCAGATGGGCCAGGCAGAGTCTCCAAAGAAACAAACTATAGGCTTTGTTCAGGCAAACATCATCACCAGAAATACAGGAGAGAATTAATCAAGAAGCTAGTAAGCAGACAAAAGTGATGGAGAACCTGGTTGTATGGCTAAAAAGTATGGTTAAGAAGATACCTAATTTCATCTGCAGTTCTGTATGCAGATAGCAGAATCCAACCACAGGAATCAACCTCAGAGAGAGAGAGAAAGGCAAAGCCAAAAGAGAGTTCAAGTTCAGGTTACTGGAACCGGAATTCAGAATAGTAATTCAAAGAGAAGTCTAGTGCTGTAGCAGGACTTTTCAAGGATGAGAAAAGAAAGAAGCATATCTGGGATTGGAACTTGAGTACAAAAGCAGCGTTATTAGAAGAGAGACCCAGGAAGAGCTAGTTGAGGTTTGGAGATCAGTAGGTGCATCCACAGGTTAGCACTAATGTACCTGGACCCAGTTCGTCCTATTATGAAGAACAACTCTATCTTAAATCCTATGAGATTGTCAATAAGATATTTTGGTCTCAACTTAATAGACAGGAAATCTTTATTTTCTTTTCCCTTTTGCTTCAACAATTCGCACTTTCTTTCAGATCTCAGTTCAAACTTTACTCTCTCAAGAAAGCCTTTCCTGAATTCCTAAGTTGGTCCCAATCCCTCCTCCCCCATGTTTACATTGATTCATTCAATAAATGATTAGTTTGCTTATTTATTTCTTGGCATACTTAATACAACACAGATACTAATGTACGAGCTAGTGATACAGAAGTGAATAACATATTGTCCTTGTCCTAGGGATGTCTCTGTCTAGAACACTGGCTGTGGGCGACCGTGTAGACAGAAGGGAACTGTGAGCTATAATTATGTGTTTCGTCATCTCTAGCTGGTGTTGGAGGGCCAGCTAGGGAAGACAGCAGAAATGAGTTTAGGAAATGTTACTAGAAGTAGCATTTGCACAATTCTGAAACTCACTAAAAATAACCTCTAGTCAATCCCTGAGGTTTGTGCCACACAGGGAAAGCAAAGGGTAATAGGAAACCCCATGGGGTCTGTAGATCTGTTGACTTATACTCACTATTAATTACTTTTTGTCCAGAACCAGGCCCTGAAAAACAAGCCTATCTAAAAATGGCACATTTTCTACATTTCAGTAACAGCTTGAGGGGGAAATTTCTGACTTCTAATATCTGAAGAAAAGAAATGAATAAATTAGTTGTAACAAGAATCTGTATGAGCAGTTTTAATATTTTCCCCCCATGGATATGGGATGAGGTTATCCAGCAGAAATTTGATATTCTTGCTAATTCTCGAGCTACACTGGTAAATGTGCAATTAGGCTAAACACTTTCCATCACAGAGCAGGCAAGAGAAGAAAGCACTGATTCAAAATACAAAGGCCCTTCCTGCTCTGGCATGGATCCTTCATCAGGATAAACCAGGTTGGATCACGACAGAGGCCTTTTTGCCAGAGCCTGGATTTTCATAATGTGTGAGATGCTTTCTCCTTGTAATTACCAGTAATGTTGCTGGGTGAACTGGAGACACATTGAGCAGTGAATTAGATATCACAACTCTCTATTGCAGGGCATGGAAGGCAGCAGCCCTGCTATTTACATCACACAGGCTTCAAATGCAATTTTTGGATCAGCACACCCTGTTCTCATTTTCACTGTTATCCTTTCTCTCCTCATTTGCCCTGTGAAATATCCTTTGCACATTGTCATGTCATCTGCACCGTTTGGAATTGTTATTCAAAATCAGTACTGCTACTGCATCTAAACCTTCCCTTCAGAACATTCATCATTTGTCCATTATGAATAATGAAATAACTACTTTATGTTTTTAGGCATTGCTTATTTTACCTCAGGAATGACTTTATCCATCAAAAATGCATGGCTGCTTAACATTTAACCTAGAAAAGCATTTATGCTATGTATAAGTCAGTTTAGGCTACTATAACAGAATAGCATAAACTGGGTGGCTTAAACGATGAATAACTGTGTCGTGAAGTTTGGAAGCTAGGAAGTCCAAGACCAAGGTGCTAGCTGATTTGGATCTTAATGAGAGCTGTCTTCCTCATTTGCACATGGCTACCTTCTTGCTATGTTCTCACATGGTAGAGAGAGAGATAGTAAGCTCTCTGGTCTCTTATCATAAGGGCACTAATTCTATTATAGGGACTCCATCCCCATGACTTCACTAAGCTTAAATATCCTACAAAGATCTCACCCCCAATCCCATCACACTGGGGGTTGGGTTTTAACATATGAATCTGGGGGGAACACAGACATTCAGTCCATAATGCACTAGGACAGCAATCCATCACCACTCTGCTTTAGGTCAATCCAGGCATTCAGAGTCCTATGATCAATTAAGTAACTGCTAATACACAAACCCTGGGAGACTTCCTCCTCTGGCAAGTCATTTTAAATTTGTGAACTTTCAATATTTTTTTCAAAGCCTTTCTTTGGAATCAGAAATAAATTTGATATATATTATTCACATTACTTCAAACATTCTTTTGAAAGCTGTTAATTCTGCAAAGCTCCAAGTATGTCTTATATAGTCAGCCCTTTCACATCTCATTTAAGTGAACTTTTTTCTTACTTTGCAATCAATTGTCTATTCCTTGGGACCAATACACTTTTTTCTTCATCTTTTATGGTCTATTATTTCTATATTTAACAACCTGGCCCAGTTTTTCCCATCTAGCTAAACTGAAGCATTCAAGAGTTACTTTGGATTAACTCTTTGAGGATAAAAAGCTTACCTGACGCTGCCTTGAAAGTTTTTTGAAGACACTGAATTGGAAAAGTAAATTGCTGTTCTCTCATTATCCAGACCTTCCCACTGAAAAGAACTGTGCTTAATTCTAACTTTGTATCCCCCAAAATTTGAGTAGGTTCAAATCTCAGCATATATATTCCCTTGCAATCCAAACTGCTACCAAGAACACCGACACCTCCAGATGCTGTTAGCTTTCTAAAATTACCAACAATCTCTTTAGCATTTGCAACTATAGAAAGAAAAGTAACAGGGTATCCTACTGAGCAGAGACTGGGGTAAGGGAGGGAGAAACCTGTAAAAGCCTCTTGTCCATTTCCTTAGAATTAATGTAGGAATGTGTCCTATAGTAAAGTTTCAAGGGCTCTTTTCAGAACAGTTTGAATGAATTCAAGCAGCAAACAAAGGTAGAATAATGTATACTGGAATCACTTTTTAAAATCCTCCTGAAAAATAAGGGAAATTTTGTTTTGCTTTCTCTGATGGGTTTGTACAGAAGAAATCTGGAAGTTCTCACAATCTCTGCATGAGTTTTAATTCCAATTTTTACATTTGAATGAAAAAATATCAAACAGAAAAATTAGACTGTAAAAAATACTGAAAAATGCTCTCATGTAGAGATTACTGAATTACATAATAATTTTTCTTTGAATAAAATGCAAATAAAAGCTCCATTGCTAGGGCAACTATAATGCAATGAAATAAGGCATCAATATTACCACAAGAGAAAGATAATGGAAAATATTTCTGTTGTTTATTCTTATGAAAAATATGATCCTAGTTTAAACAGTCTATAGAAAAGATCAGGGTGCCTTGAAGAGTAAGCTGACATACTTCATTGGGTTTATTTAACATGAAGTATTCTTTTTTAAGCTTTATTTCAAAGGCAGATAAATGGAGATATCCAGGTTAAGATGGCTGATTGAAGCCATATCATAGAATCTCTCTTTTACAATAGCCAATGAAAACAGGGAAAATCCCAAAAATATCAATAAGAAAATAGAAGCCAAGTCAAATCAGCCAATCAAATTAGAAAAAAAAAAAAAAAGAAAACACGGAAATAAATGGAATATTCTGGGGGAAAAAAAGATCCTTAACCATTTTCATGTTTCCTGAGAGTAGTACTCATGAGTTAACAAATCCTTCCCAAGCATGGAAAGACGTAAACTGTCTGGGCACCTCCATTACCTTTCTTTCAACTAGGGAGTAAGGAAATTAATATTGGAAATGAGGTGAGGATAAGTAAGAAAAGAAAAATAAAGTAGATATTCTGTTCTTCAAATATATTTTAGGGCTACTCAATTGTTAGATGAATCTGAAACTTGAAGATATCCCTCCAACCATGATATCTGCCCTCCAACTATGTAAAATGAATCTTGGTTACAGAATAGATTTAACTATCTCACAAGTGAGAGCAGAAGCCACATATTCTGACAACAGCAAAAGGCCATGCCACTTCATCTCTTATACTGACCTTCTCCTAATACAGAAGAGCTGAGTACATAGAACAAAAGTAATCACGTTTAAGCCATAATTCAGACAGGAAAACAAACAAGTCTCAGATACAGTTGTAAATATTAAACATTTAAAATGTCATAGTATTGTATGAGAGCAAGCAGAAGTTTTTGAAAGACCCCAAGCATTGGAAGATGAAAAGAAATGACATGGCTCCTATGTTAATAAAGTATAGGAAGGAAGGAAAGAAATACATAATACACAAAGACTGCCTAGAAGAAAATATAAGCCAATGAACATAAAGAAATTCTATTTTTTTTCTTTATTTCCTATTATGGCATCTTATTAAAACTTATTTCAATAAAAATATTTCAAAAAGGAAATGAATAAAAAATAAGATTTATAAAAAGAGAAATTATAGATCTAGTTAAATAGATACAGGGCCAAAATAATTTCTCTGAAGAATAACATTAAATTAGAATCATCAGAAACTATGGTTATTTTTTTCATTACAGGAAAAATCTTAAGAAAATATAGATGAAAAGATGAATATGTTAAAACAATCTTAAAAAGCTATATGATATTGAAAATAAATTAAGCAAGAATCATTGGTACCTTTGAAGTAGAGCATCCAATAAATGAAGATAAACACTTTTCAAAATAGAATATAAGAAGAGAATTTTCCTGAAATAAAGATCTCAATTTGCTGCTCAAAAAATCATGACAAAAACAAGGAAAACTGTTTTTAGGCATTTAAGCCATCTGCAAGAGGACAAATATCACAGACCTCAGACCTCTTCACAATAATTTTTATAACTAGAAGACAATAGAACAAAATTTGCAGAGATCCAAAAATATTTTAATAATGCATAGGACAAATGGAAATTTTTCAATTTTATATCATGGAAATGGACAATGAGATTCACTTATATAGGAGTCAATTATATAGGAGTCAATTTTGAGCTTCTCCTATATTATTCTTTTTTGATTTCACAACATGGTTTCTTTATTTTCTTGACAATATTTTTTTCCAGATCAAACCTGCAACATTACACTGTGCCTAATATACTTGAGAATACAAAGGGTTGGTCAAGGTCCAAAGACATTAGAGAATGACAAGGTTGCTTTCATTCAATGAACCAGTGAGCAGAAAGGACAAAGGTACAGGACAAATAAGAATGACAGTGAGAGGATGCAGTTTTAGGGCACCTTCCTAGGCCCTTAAAGATGTGAACTAATTTGCTGATTAGTGCAGCCTTCGTGGAGCAAATATCTCGCTAGGTCAGAGGAACTAAAAGTTTGGTTTCACTGCCTAAAATGCCATTAGACTGGGTGTGGGGTTGGGGTGGGAAAGCCACATCAACAATTGACATAAAACCTCATAAAGCCATTATCTCACTGGTTGTTCCTTCTTCCTCTTCTTTGCTGGTTCTTATACTTATCTTTGACCCCCTTAATACTGAAGGACTCCAGTCCTTGGTCCTCTTCTCTTCACTAACCATCCCTTCCAATATCGTGGTCTTTTCCATGATTCCCATAATTTATTGAAAAATATTCTCAGAGTAATGAAGATTAATATGAGAGTTCCATAAATGAATTGAGAGATGGTTATTCACAATTCTGAATTATTGATATCCTTTTACCAAGTCAGGTAGTTGAATGTTAACTGTATTTTCTTGAGTAAGCTTTTGATGAATGACACTTGTGTTACAATGAGACATGCAATGGCAGAAACGTGAAAGCGTTTAGAAAGAAAGAAAGAAAATGAATGAATGAATAAATAAATAAATAAATAAAATGTTCAAGCAGCTCAATGTCATAGAATTTGAAGACTTTCAAGGAAATCAGTCAGATTTCTATTGAAGGATATGGGCCAGAGTTTCATTACTTTATTAAGAAACAGTTTACCCATTTACTCTTCCCTGGCATAAGCATAAATATCACCTAATGACTGCATTTTAGGAGAGGCCACAGGATGGTGAAATTCAGATTATTTTGTAAATAATAAAGCAAAATTTCTGAAATTTTTGTTTGACCTTTTTTTTTTTTTTTTCCTTGGGGAAGCATTTAAAACTTCAGTAATTCTATCAGAAAGTTTTTTTTTTTTTTTTTTTTTTTGGTGCATGATAGTTGCTTTAAAATGGGTTTTCTTCTCAGGAGGGAAAATATCAATCATGTGGTATGTCAGTTGCTATGGTAACTATACCATTCTTTTTTTATATGACAATTTGAACTGGCTCTTAAACCTGAGCAACACCCTGGCCTCCTGAAGAGTAATTGCTGCCTCATCAGAGCTCAGCGCTTAATCCCACTCCCCTTCTTTTCATCCCCCACCTCCAGGTGCTTATTTGAAATTTATCCACAAATACTCTTACTCAGTCCTCTGGGTTAGCTGTGCAATGCAACACAAAGTATAAGGGATTACTAGTTAAATGGGAAGAAAAGGGTAAGCTTTCCAATTTACCTCTGTTGGTAGAACAAATAAGAAGACTTACTTCTCATAAACCTATTAACTCTCTTGACTTCATGTATCAACTCCAACTCCACTTTTCCCACAGAACTCTCATTCAAAATATTTGACTACTCTTCCCTAATTCAATCTTCATAATGGCCATTTGAATACAAATGAGGGTCAAAATAGACTTGGGTTCATTTAAATTTCTGTGTTATTAAAATGAAGTTGAGACCATCAAATCTCTAATGTGGAGAAAAGTAAAGTACCCTTTGACCAACAGCATAAAATGGCAACAGAGAAATCTGATGACCTCTGTCTATTATTCTTTTTTAGCTGCGTGTGAAATAAATTATGAAGTATTTAACAATATTTTATCCTAAGATCATGGTCTTTAAGAAATGAACTTTGAGGGGCTTCCCTGGTGGCGCGGTGGTTGAGAGTCCGCCTGCCGATGCAGGGGGCGCGGGTTCGTGCCCCGGTCCGGGAGGATCCCACATGCCGCGGAGCGGCTGGGCCCGTCAGCCATGGCCGCTGAGCCTGCGCGTCCGGAGCCTCTGCTCTGCAGCGGGACAGGCCGCAGCAGTGAGAGGCCCGCGTACCGCAAAAAAAAAAAAAAAAAAAAAAAAAAAAAAAAAAAAAAAAAAATAAATA